>NC_045973.1:24952345-25252345 GCF_010909765.2 Amblyraja radiata
GTTCCTTTCTATATTTCCTTGTCTCCCTCTGAGCTATCCATGTCCTCCAGAGATGTTGCCTGACCTGCTGTGTAACTCCGGCACTTTTTGTTCTAAGCAAGATTCCAGCATCTGCCGATCCTTACATCTACAATCCCCCCTTGTCTCGCCCTATTTGTATTCCTGACTTTCTCTCTTTTTATTCTTGTCTCTCTGTCTCCCTCTCTCTGTTCCTCTAGCTGTATTTTCTCAGGCTCTGCACCCTTCCTAATGTTTGGGCACTATCTGCACTATGCAGTGACCTTGCATTACTTCCCCGTGCCCAATACCTGCTTGCAAAATGAGATGCAATTTCTAAGTTGAGTGTGTTAGTGGCTTTCTAGACAAGTCACCAAGGTCCTGACTTTGCTCTCAGATCTGGCTCTCCCTGGACTTATTGTTGGGTGCAGAATAACTCTCTTTCCTTTTCTCCCATAGTTCCGTAACTGCATGATCACCACGATTTGCATGGGCAAGAACCCATTCGAAGAGGAGGAATCCACCTCAGCCAGTGCCAGCAAGACAGAGACTTCGTCCGTCTCCTCCAGCCAGGTGGCCCCTGCGTAAACCCTCAGCTCGGCCAATTCAATGGAGCCAGATGCTGGCACTGCACCTCAATGCTGCCCCTTCCAAACAAACTGATTGTGTTGAGGTTTGAAGGCCCAAGATTTCCAAACCCAGAGAATTTCAGCAGCATCAGATAGTGGAACTTTCCAACTGCGTGACAAATACTTGTACAGAGCCAATCGTTTCATCCTGAGCTTTGTGATAAAACTACGAGTCCAATGGTGAACATCCGAACCAGCTATGTTGTGAAGATGTTGTAAGTTGTTTCATACATGCTGGCAGACGCGGTCTCTCGCACTTCCCATTCTTTATAAAGTCCAAATGCTTTGTAAAAATCACCTATCAGTCCCTTTAGCGCAATGCAATCCAGCAGATTTAGAACCAATACCAGTTAATAATGAGCACATTGCAAATAACCAGTCTTCTGGAATTATTTCTGTGTAAAGCAGCCTCCAGAGGTTACATTCTCTCCTTGGTGGGCTGCTAACTCTAATGAAGCCCAGATAGACACAAAAAGCTGGAGTAACTCTGCGGGTCAGAATTAAGCCCAGGTCTTTCTTCCTATTGGAGAATCAGAGCTCTTTCAAATCATCTTCTCCCCCACTTACTCTGGAAATCTTTTCACAATGTCTATATTATGGCTTTTGCCCCTTTGAAATTTGTTTCCCTTAGTTCGTCCCTGCTCCCAATAGGTCGAGTTGAAATCATCAACCTTTGCATCTTGTCGTGAACTACCTTCCTCCTGGGCCCAGTCTTCCCCTGTACATCATGTCCCCGCTCCGTCTCCCCCACCCCTGATCTGTTTCCCCGCCTCGTCCACCTCTGTCGACCCCTTCAGGCAATTCTTCCCCCCCTCCTTGATCCACCTCCCCCCATCAGTCCATCGATACATAACAGACAAAATGAAAGAGCTGCAAGCAACTGAGGTTAAGGGATTCACTGGAGGAATATTGTACAACATGCTTGACAGCAAGACAATATGAATGGTTCACACTGTCCTGTCCAGGGTACTACCCTGACACATCAGAAGGGCACTCATTTGCCAGTGTGGTGCTCCCGTGGGGTTTGGCAAAGGGCCTGTAGCACTGCGGGCTTGCCTTTCTCTCCGTCCATCATTCCAATATCTTCGCATTAGTCACTGACCAGAACCTCTGCTGCACCATCCATGTAAACACTATGGCTATGAGAACAAGTCAGGGATGGGATGGGATCCTACAGTGAATGACTCACCAGAAACTCCAAGGCCTTCCCAGCATTAGCAAGGTACACATCAGGCAAGTGCAGTGACCTCAGTTCCAGCAACTGTCAAGAAGCTCGACACTCTCCAGGACAAAGATCCCGCTTGGTTGTTGCCGCGTCCACCACCCTTGTTATTCATTCCCTCCACCACAATATCTGCAGTGAGCAACATCTGTAAAACGACTGCAGCTACCGCTCCGGGCTACTCCAACAGCATCTTCCAAATCCTTGACTTATGCAGCAAGAAGGGCAAGCAGGTGCATGGGAATACAGCCAACACCTTCAGCACACCGCCCTGACATCCATACTCCGACATCAACACCCACATGAGCAGCTGAGGTAAGCAGAAGACTGAAGACGGAGGCCACAAAATCAGACTGCAGCCCAACAGAGTAGTGGGAGCATGTTAATCACAGGAACTGTTGGGCCTCAGCAAGAGAATGGACAATCTAATACTTCTACAGGGAACAGGCTGGGGCTGCTGACAAGCATGTGTAGGGCGAAAGGAAGACTTCAGGTCTTCCAAGATGTAAGCTTGATGAAACCAACAGATACTGGGAAGCTGGCATTTTCCGGGTTACCCAGAATCCTTGGTCCTCAACATTACCTTAGTTAAATATCTATAATAAAACAATGAAATGTCAATACAACATAGAAACAAGCCCTTCGGCCCTGAGACCATGCCGACCATTGGCACTGCTTCATTGGGATCCCACTCTCTCATCCACTCCCTACTCATTAAGAACAATTCACAGAGGAAAATAACCTAAAAACCCACACGTCTTTAGATGTGGAATGAAAGCCGAGCATCCTAAAGGAAACACACACAGTCACAGGGAGAACGTGCAAACTCCACACAGACAGCACCCAAGGTCAGGATCGAACACAGATCTCTGGCGCTGTGAGGCAGCAGCTCTACCAGCTGCACCACTGTGCTGCCCCTATATTGAGTCAATACATGACTCAGTAAATGGACATTGAAGCCCTCACGTCAGTGCACTCTGTACGCTTGCTACTGTCAGAGTTTGTTCTGAGGGTTGTTCAACATGGGGGACCATTGACCATTGAGGGAGGATGGTAGGTGATAAACAGATGCAGTTTTCCCTGCCCATGTGTGAGCTGACCATGATTTTGGGGTCAATGAAACAAAGATTGGTATTAAGCTGGTATGGGAATGGGGCAGTTTAAGTGGGGCAGTCAGTCCATCAAGCAGGAAGAGTAGCTGTTCTTGATACCAAGTAATTCAAGAGCATCAGTAGGTATTGCCTTTAAATAACTTGATCAAGACAGTAAATGCAAAAAGACAGAATGAAATAATTTGAGAAACAAGAAACAATCAAGGTGACAATTCCAGAAACCACTGAACAAAAGGCAATGTTAATGGTGAAAAGTTCTGTTGATGGTAAAATCACCTTTTTAAATAACCCATCATTGTGATTTGAAGTTTGGATTCTGCTGATGCAATTGAATCACCATCCCCACTTGTTTATTTATATTGATCTCTCAGTAAGGAAGAGCTCAGCACAGTCATCTACACCTGAAACCAAACACATAGATAGATTCAATGAGGTTCAGGTTTATGCCAATCAGAGTCAAACTCAGCTTGACTCACTAAGTATATAAGCAGCCTCTAACTCAAGCATCCATTGCATTGAATTAATCAACATGACTCCAAAGAAAGCAACTGCAAGCACAGCCATTGGCTCCCAAACAACTGGTGTGAAGGTGGTCCCCACAGTGAACCAGCGACTCACCTTTTCAGGTAGGGGCAGATTGGGTGTACCTGTTCCATGGGCAGGAGGATTGGAGAAAACACTAGGCCCAAACATTTCCTTTTAGTTTAGGCTCTTCTACAGGTGGCCCTCACTATAAAATATAACCTGGAGCAACCTAACAGTGCAGGCTGGTGTGTTGCCATCAGCCTTTTTTGGTAAAGTTTTAATTGCTTTCTGGATTTGTTTCCTCGATGATTTTTGTTTTAAAATTATTTTATTCTGTGAGTCTCTTTTTGTATTTGCTGTCTTGATGCAATTATTCATAGATGGTGCCTATGGATGTTCATGAATAACTCCTTGGCATCAGGAATAGCAACTACTGCTTGAGGAACTGACTGTCTCCTTCAACCTGTTCATCCCTGTACAATTTTAATACCACACCAACCAATCTGATCATGTGCTCCTTAACTACTACTTGGTGTTAATATCTGGATACATGAACCCAGTTAGGTTTGCAAGTTATCTCAATCTACTTCAAAAAGTAACTTTTACAGTTGATGTACCTTTATTAAAAGTTGAATAAAACATCCTGTATCTTCCTACTTGGAGGTGAACTTACAGCCAAGTGACGGTTGCACTGAAGCTGTGGTTAATATTTCGAACATATTGAGGTCCTGAAATGTCTCCCACACCTGTGGCCCAACTGCTATACTCGTCCTTCCCCTGGCTTGCTGATTCATAACTGTTCTCCCTCCATTAACTTCTCCTTTGATAAACAATGTGATTCTGTTCAATAACTAGTTTTTTTAAATCTGTTGGGCCTATAATTGGAAAGCAAAATCACTTGTAACAAGTTGTCAACCCCCATTCTCGTCCCCTCCCCAACACGTTTGTCCTCCAGTATTGGGCCGGAGAAGCGGTGCTATGTTGATCCAGCCACGGTACAAACGCCCTCCCATTGTACAAATGGTGGTTAAAGCCTTGGAGAAAGCCAATGATCGCAAAGGTACTTCAGTGCCAGCTATCAAGAACTACATTCTCTCGGCTTACCCAACAGTGAGTCCCATCCTTCTCAAAGCCTATCTGAAGAAAGCCTTGAGCGTTGGTCTTGAAAAGGGCATTCTCATCAGGCCTGCAAGCTCAAAAGCAACTGGAGCTACAGGACGATTCAAAGAAAGCATGTTCTCTACAACTGGATGTTGTATTTTAGAATTGCTCCTTTTAACTAATTGCACCCATTGTAAAGTTTCTATTCATCCAGCTGGACAATGTGACTGTACATGCGGTTTAAAACGTATATTGATTGTAATGGTGAAGGTTCTGCCTTCACAGCTGTTTTACTGATTCATAACTCAAAATTGAAGTGATTTTGCATGATGTATCTGAAGTATTTTGATACTATTTCGCAGCTTGCAGCTAATACACCAGTGAAGAAACCCAAAGAAAACAGTAATCCAAATGTTGGTTCTACAAAAATGGATGTAAAGGTCAAAGTCAAGACAACTCAAGCTGATAAAAGATCTGGTAAAGATACTTGATTCCTTCTATTCATCCAAACTTGTTCTAACAACTGAGCCAACTATTCAATATTTTCTTTGCCTGATCCCTTATCCATGCTTCTGGGATGAACAAGTTTTCAAATGCTCCTATGTTTGTCTATGGAATCCAATGGCTATATCTGTTCTCCAGCCCCCAACAGTGGTGGAGTGGGTGGATTTGTAACTCAAAAATCAAACGGAATTTGTATTGTAGGTCTCCTTTATTGCCATGTAAAAGGGCAAGACAAAAAGAGTGAAAGACAGGATGTTGGAGCATTGAACATATCTAGATACAAGTACTTGGTTCCTTAAATTGTAACATGGGCAGACTGGGTGGTGAAGGCAAGCAGTCATAAACCTTCATCAGTTGAGGCATTGTGTTGAAGTTGTACCACACTACAGGAAAAAATGTGATTAAGCTGCAGAGTGCAGAAAAATGGTACTGCATATTTATTTTCATCGTAAAGCAGTGCCCTCTAGTACTTCATATTTATGTCCAAAAAAGGTTCTGACCGTCTACCCCAGCTATGTCTCTAAATGTTATGTACTTCTATCAGGTTTCTCCTTAACCTTCAGCATTCTTGAGAAAACAAAATGTCTAATCTACTCTTGTGGCCAATGCCCCCCCCCCCCCCCCCCCCCCCCCCTAACCCAGGCATCATTCTGGTAAACCTCCACTGCACCCTTTCCAAAATGTCCACACACTTCCTGTATTGGGTGACCAGAGCTGTACGCAACAATCCAAATGTGGCCTAACCAAAGTCCTGTAAAGCTGCATCATAATTTTCTGACCCTGGTGCTTGATGTAGTCCAATGAAGCCAAGCATACCCTATTCATCCTTTACCACTATCTATTTTTGTTGCCACTTTCAGGAAGTGGTGGATTTGGATCCCAAGGTCCCTCTGTATATCAATGCTTTTAAGGGTCTTGCCATTAATTGTATAGTTTCCCCTTGCATTCAACCTTCCGAAGACCAACAGTTTTGCATTTGCTTGATTAAACTCCATCTTCCCCTTCACCATCCATTTCTGTAGCTGATCTATATCCTCCTGTATATTTTAACAGCCTTCCCCAGCAATCTAGGTGTCATCTGCAAGCTTACTTGCCAACCCATCTACATTTCTATCGTCATTTGTATGTATAAATCATAAACAAGATCCCTGCAGAACTCCATTGGTCACAAACCACCAGCTTAAATTGTCCTTTCTCCACAGCCCTGTCTTTTATCAGTAAACCAGTTCTGAATCCACTCAAATTGCTATTAATCTGATGCATCTTCATCTTCTGCATCAGCATTACATGGGGGATTTATGGAGGAAGTCTCCTGGCTGAGATTTAACCCATTAAATGTGAGGTACTGGAAGACTGTTCCTCTATTTAAAGGGTGCGAGGAAAAGCCTGGGAACTGTAGGCTGCAAATCCATCTATGCTCAGAGTATTCTGAGAGTTAAGATATACATGCATCTAGCTTGGGATAGTCGGCTTTGTTTTCTACATGGGAGATCTGTCTTGTGAATCTGAGCTTTTTGAAAATGTAACAAAATGCTGAGGGCAGAGCTGTAAATGTAAGCCAGTGCATATAAGAATTTCAGCAAGGTATTTGACAATAGACCAATTCCTGGTTTTGGAGTAGTGTTGTGGGGTTAAATGTCAGAATTATATATTAGATGCAGAAGCAAGAGGGGTGAGAAGCAAGAACTCTACACTTGTTCCATCTGGGGGTAGGAAGAGTGAGAGCAGATCTACAGGACACAAGGGGCATGGGTGAAGGATCCATCGATGACTGCTGGAGAAAACCAACGTCACTAAACAGGAGTGGATAACCTTCGCTTGAGGAAATGGAGAAATTTGGAGTATGGGATACAAGTAGCAGGGTGGGAAGATTAGTCCAGATAATGGAGTCAGTGGGTCTATAATAAATGTCTGTCTGTTGTCTGTCCCCTGTGATGAAGCAGAGGTGTCGGATAGTCTACTGTAAGTACATTTGAGGGTGGGGTGGAAGTTGGTGATAAAGCTGTTTGAAGTCAGTTGGTGCAGGAGGCAGCCTCCAACAATGCAATCAGGTTTAGCGGGGTGAGGTGGAATGGGTGGCAGTGTACATTTGGAACACGGATTGTTCACCATAACTGACACAAGACTGCGACTGCCCATGGCTACATCTTTCACTTGAAGAACAAGAGGAGTCGAAGTTGTTGAGGGCAATGAAATGATCTGCCAAGCAGAGTAATATTAGAGTGGGACTGATTGGATCTCTATAAAGACAAACTGGTGGGCTCCAAGACCATTCTGGTGGGGAACTGGGGTGTAAGGGGTTGCATATCCATGGTAAAGAAGTGGCAATGGGGGCGGGGGCTAGGAATTGAGAGTTATTGAAGTGCGAGTTATCCTGGATGTAGGGACTGGACAAGGTGGTGAGATAGAATTGAGATGTTTGGAAATCTGTTCTGTGGGACAGTATCAGGCAGAAACAATGGGTCTGCCAGGGCAGTCCTGTTAACACTTGTCTGTCATATTGTACTCTAACTCACAAATATGACTTCATAAAGAGAACGCCCAACCAGCTTAATGTCTTTACAGATTCAAAAAAGCCCAAGAGGTCAGCAGAACCTTCAAATAAAAAAGGAGCAGAATCTGGGAAAGTAAGTGGTTTTTATTTAATTCTTCCTTTGGCATCGAAACTCAAATGATGTTCAAGGTGAGCTTGGGCCTTGCCTCCAGGCTCTGCTACTTGCTCTTGTTTCCACATTTAGAGTATTGTGAGGTTTGGTGTTCTAGAGATGCCATCGCCCTCCTCCATTGCACAAAGATGTCACTATTCTTATGCTCTTCCAGACTGCGTGCATTTCCGTGTAGAAATCAAATGGTGTCAATGTAAAGATTACAGTGCCTTCCACATCAAGAATTTATCCACTTGAATCCCATTAATATCCACCTGGCAGGGAAAATGTGATCGCTCATGATGGGATGGATGTCAAAATATCCATTGAATGGTAGGCCAGTTTTGTGTGACTGTACACCTACTCATTTTGTGTTCATTGTTGCTTGTACATTTGTGGCTTGTTTTTGGATTGTCAGATTAGTTTAAAATCTCATTGCTTGGAAGGCTTTGCTAAAGTAAGTAGTTCTCCTGATTGTAGACATTGGGGGAAAGGAGAGTCAGCAGGTGCCAAGAAATTGTCCAAGAAATCATCTGATAAACTGGCAAAAACTGTTTTTTTTTAAACAGGAAAGAAAAATGTGAATTAAAAAAAACTTGGACGGCCTTTGGGAACTGTGGACAAGGGCAAGGCTGTGAAAAAGGGGGATGGACCTCCAGAAATCTTGCCAAATAAGGCTTTGAAAGGGCCATCTGCTGACCCTGTGAAGAAAGGCCCAAAGAGCCATGGACGAACGGGAGAATCTAGCAATGCACAGAGACCAGGTCCCGAAGCGTTTCAACCAACCGCCAGTACCTCCAAGGCTGGGTCAAGGAAGGCTGATGGACAAAATCACCATCGGATGCAGTCTACCTGCTGGGCAGGGAGCAATACCCCAAACAAATCAATAGCAACTTGAAATGTTATGTATTTTGTATATTTCTTCGATAAAGGTATAATCAGATGTCTTCTGAATCCTCTTTTCCGTGCTGGATCTCCAAAACTAAAAATCTCTAAACGCAGAGACTGTGAAAGCCAGTGTTCATAAATAATCTACCCAACCGAGTCCTTCACTGTCCACCGTGCTGACAGAACAGAAGCATCTGGGAAATCCAAAGGGTGGAGGAGTCTGCTTCATGACCAATAACAACTGGTGCAACCCTGGAAATATCAAGATGCTTTCCTGTTCCTGCTCGCCGGACCTGGAGCACCTGACGATCTCATGCCGCCCATTCTACCTTCCCCAGGAGTTCGGCTCTGTGATCGTCACAGCCATCTACATTCCACCGCATGCGGACACCGACGTGGCACTATCGGCCCCACACGATGTGCTATGTCGACATCAAAACAAGTACCCGGATGCGGCTATGGTGGTGGCTGGAGATTTTTAATAAATCAAATCTCATGAAGGTCATGCCGAACTTCTACCAACACATCACGTGTGCCACCAGGGGGGAGAGAACTTTGGACCACTGCTACACACCGTTCAGGAAAGGCTACAAGGCCGTTTCACTCCCTCCCCTAGGAAAATCTGACCACGCTGCCATTTTACTGTTGCCGGAGTATAAACAGAGGATAGTTCGGGAAGCGGTAGAGACGAGGGACGTAAAGCGGTGGTCCGACCAGTCAGAGGCCATGCTGCAAGATGCACTGAGTAATGTCGACTGGAATATGTTCGAAGCAAGTTCCAGTGACGTCAGTGAGTTCGCGGAAGCAGTCACGGACTTCATCGCAACAGTAACCGACAACATCGTCCCCACGGTAAGGGTAAGCACCTTTCCGAACCAAAAACCCTGGGTAGACAGGTCTGTTCGTGTGGCCCTGAATGCTCGCACCGCTGCCTACAACTCGGGCCTGGCATCAGGAAACATGGACGTCTACAAGGCAGAGTCCTACCGACTGCGAAGGGCGCAAAGAGAAGGTACAGAGACAAGATGGAGTTACAGATGGAGCAGCAGGACACATGTGCACACATTCTCGCTGTCCGAGCACGACGTGAGGAGGGCTCTGACACGGGTGAACACGAGAAAAGCTGCAGGCCCCGATGGCATCTCGGAGCGAGTGCTCAAGTCCTGTGCTACGCAGCTAGCTCCAGTGCTCACTACATTATTCAACCTCTCCCTGGACAAGTCCGTGGTCCCTGCTTGCTTCAAAAAATCCATCATTGTACCGGTACCAAAAAATGCCTCCCCAGCCTGTCTGAATGGCCCTTACCTCGGTAGTCATGAAATGCTTTGAGAGGCTGGTGAAGAAACACATCTGCGCCTTCCTCCCTCGGAACATGGACCCGTTGCAGTTTGCATACCGTCCGAACAGATCCACGGACGATGCGGTCTCCCAGGTCTTGCACACCGCTCTCTCCCATCTGGACAGCCAGAAGGGAGGCTACGTGAGGATGCTGTTCATAGACTACAGTTCAGCCTTCAACACGATAGTCCCCACCAGACTGGCCGGGAAGCTAATGGAATTGGGGCTCAACACCTCCCTGTGTGCCTGGGTCCTGGACTTTCTCACCGCCAGGCCCCAGGTAGTCAAGATGGGAGGGAATACATCGAAGTCCCTCACCCTGAGCACAGGATCGCCCCAGGGTTGCGTCCTCAGCCCCCTATTGTACTCCCTGTACACACATAAATGGGGATCCTGTGGATAGGGTGAACTGTTTTAAATATCTGGGAGTCCACATCTCCAAGGATATGACATGGGCATCACACGCCTCAGCACTCGTGAGTAAGGCAAGGCAGCGCCTTTACCACCTCAGGCAATTGAGGAAATTCAGAGTGTCTCCGAGGATCCTCCAGTGCTTCTACGCAGTGGCGGTGGAAAGCATCTTTTCCGGGAACATTACCATCTGGTTTGGGAATTGCTCTGCCAAGGACAAGAAGGCGCTGCAGAGAGTAGTGCGTTCGGCCGAACGCACTATGGGAACTTCACTTGCCCCCCTGCAAGAACTATACATCAGGAGGTGCAACTCCAGAGCCAACAATATCATGAGAGACCCCTTCCACCCCTGCAACGGACTGTTCCAGCTGCTACGGTCAGGCAAACGCCTCCGTTGCCATGCGGTGAGAACGGAGAGGTTGAGAAGGAGTTTCTTCCCAGAGGCCATTCGGACTGTAAACGCCTATCTCACCAGGGACTAACTCTACTGAATGTTTTTCCTTCCATTATTTATTATGTAAAAGAATATGTGTGTTATGATTGTGTTTATAGTTTGTTTGGTTGTTTGTCTTTTGCACAAAAGTCCGCGAGCATTGCCACTTTCATTTCACTGCACATCTCGTATGTGTATGTGACAAATAAACTTGACTTGACTTGAAAACAAAAGGCAGGTAAGAGCTGGTTTACCATGGTACAATTCATCACACATAGTTGTAATCCACTGTAGTGTATCTGTTTCAGTTACGTTGTAAACATGCGGCATGAGCAGTGCCACTCGCACATTAGACTTCTGGACACTACTTCCACTCATCCCACATATCATGAAGTGGGAACATGGCCTTGTGAACATGAGAGACTCCACCTGTCCATGCTAGGTAATGATGCGAAGTTTTAGAGTTTAAAGCTAATTTAATGATGTGAAATGCATGTTTTGTCGGCAGCTGTGGAAAGCATCTTGTCCGGAAATATTACAATCTGGTTTGGGAATTGCTCTGCCCAGGACAAGAAGGTTCTGCAGAGAGTAGTGCGTTCGGCCGAACGCACTATGGGAACTTCACTCGCCCCCTCTGCAGGAACTATACATCAGGAGGTGCAACTCCAGAGCCAATAAAATCATGGGAGACCCCTTCCACCCCTTTTTGCACAAAGTCCGCGAGCATTGCCACTTTTCATTTCACTGCACATCTCGTATGTGTATGTGACGAATAAACTTGACTTCAGGAAATCCCTTTGAGACGCTGATCTGTTTCATGTGATCTGTTCTCCCATTTCCCCCTTTGAATATTTCAGCAAGACCTAAATGTCAGCAGGTCTCTAGGCTAGGCACCAGCACAGAACGCAGGTGCTGCCCTAGTCCCTGCTGAATAGTACAAGCCAGACTCTCAGCCAGAGCCCTGGTTCTGAGAGCATCAGTATTAGCCAACACTACTGGCATGATCACCTTGCAAGTTTGTTCTGAACACGCATGGGTCCTGCCATCTTTTGCAGGCAAGGAGTATGGAGGCAGTTTTATCAACACAGTAGGAGAACACCCTGCATGAACACATCTGCTCTCAAGTACATTGGAAACACGTCTGTTTTGTCTTTGAAAAGCAAGAGGTGCCATCAACTGAGGCAAAAGCCCATTCATCTGTGTATATATCTCCAGGTAACTCTTGAGTGCAAGTGCAAGCACCTCAGTCAGGCCTCTATTTACTGGGTACTTGCACAATTTCGCCACAGAAAATAAATAGTTACTCTTTGCTGCTTATGAATGGTTATTGTTGCACGGAACTAATGATGGCCAGGACTGGTAGGCGGGTTATAGGAAGCAGTATGATGCTAGGAGTAGTGGATGGGTTGTGAACTAGTGGATGGGATGGTGAAGGCTCCCACAGCCATGCTACTCCCAATGTGATTGGGGGTTAATTTGTGAACATTACACACTGGTAATATTACCTTGATCATAAGGGAAACCCTGAGCAAGAGTAGCTCCGAGTGACACTGAAGAAGCAGAAAGATGTGTTGACTTTAGTACAATGGAAGGATTCTATAGGGTCACTAAGAATAAAGGTTTTTTATTGGTGCTTCATTTATGCATTAACGAGTCGGCTGTATTCCTAGTGAAAGGAAGAGGTACCAAGAAGAGCAAGTGTTACTACAGCTGATTCATCTGGTCTATACTTCCATAGGGAAAATTGGGGTTAGCCCCAAACACGTCTAACATGAAGCAAGGACAGAAAATGTTCCACTGGCTGAACCAGTGATTTGAAATAGCCAAATGACTATTATACCTAAAACAGGAAGCTGGGGGAGTAAGTCTAACCAAGGAAAGTGCTGTTATAATGATTAAAATGTTTGACTTGGAAACATTGCATCAGTTCTGCTCCACCTTCAACACCAGCGCTACCGTCACATCCAGTTCATCTGTGATGTCAGTAAAGGTTAGCAGAAATAGAAAATCTCTTGTTTTTCAATAAATACCTGTATTGGATAAATTAGGGAGGGCACCTGACAGCCTGCAACCTGGACCCTGTTTTCCACAGACCTTTGGCATGTCCTGGCCTGGTGTATTTCCCCAAACCTGGCCTGGCTGTGCTTCAGCAAGTCTGCAAACTACGAGCTCCACCGAGGGATCAGGTTGGACTGGAGCCTCGGGCTTTGTCAGCGACAAGCCCTCTGCCCTACTGGAGAGCCATGTAGACTGTTGGAGAGGGATGGAGGTTAATTGTCCTCCTGACAGCAGAGCTCGTGCCCCATTCTGCAGGGACCAACTGACCTGCTCCTTGCCCTATCCTCTTCCCACAAGAATGCAGCAAGGTTTAAACAAGCCTTCCCACTGCTGGGATTGCAGGAGATGCGGTTGTAGCCGGGTTGGTTAGTAGCAGAGTTTAATTGGATCTATTTATGAAATAAAACAGCACATCAAATGGAAGTTTTGATTTCAAGACATGGCAGTCAGCGGGCAGGCTTGAGACCCCAGGTCAGCTGATGAAACAAACTGCACAATATGAACGTAACAATTTAATTTACAAATCACTGCCTTGAATTCAAGCCCAAGGTCAGAATGAACCCCTGAGAATGTGGCTCCCCAGTGATAGCCACCCTATTCCCCAACCTTTGCACCAATCTCCTTTTCTACTTTTGGAGTTAAGGTTCTCTGCACAGTGCCCTATGCTCCTTCAAGAAGCCTCCACCGATGACTAGTGGTCTCAGCAGTAGTATTGGTCAAGACCATATCCTCCACTCCCACCCGTGTCTTCTCTAATTATATCACACAACTTTTCCACCACTCAGAGAGGATGCTCACAGTTGCTGGATGTGCCATGATGGCCTCTCCCTGTTCAAAGGGCCTCCCTTCCTCACTTTATATTCCTCCCCACATCTGTGCTGAACTTTGCATGTTCTCTAATCAAGACAGCATATGCTGTGCTCACAATCAACCCTAGACATAAAACTCAAGAGTCTTGCCACCTCCAGCATTGAGAAAGCATACCAGCACTAACTCATGCTGCCACACCAGTCGACTGGGCGTGTTAAAGCTCTGCGGGCCACTGAATCCATTGGATCATGTAAAGGGCAGCACGTTGTGGTGAGAAACTATCTGTTGAAGGCTTGGTGTTGGAAGGGCAGGTCCTAGTCATTCATTCTGTAAACGTTCACCAGCTATGCTTCGCTACAACACTCATAAATGTTGTCCTCCATCAGTGCGATGACTTGCTCGAACTTGTGTTGCATTTGCAGGCGTCTGGTCGTTGAGTTTGATTCCAAGGCATTCATCACCTGGAGGGAGAGGGGAAAGAGAGCATGAGTCTGAAGTTTGTTCTGTGACCGGTCAACAGCACTGAACATTCACAAAGGGTCTTTCGGAAACTTATCCAATGCATCTAACATAAATCATTGACAAAATCGGTGCTGGGCTTATGCAGGAGCTTTCTTGTAACTCTATATGCTGGTGGACAGGTGACTACTGAAGTGCATGGCTGGGAGTGAATGTGTATCTGTCACTGTGACAAAGTTTTCGTAAGTGCATGATTCTGTTTGTGTCCCAGACTGAGTGAGTCTTAGTGCTTGCCTTAGTGAGTGTGTGACATGTATGTCAATGAGGTGGCCTGTCAAAGAGCAAGCCTGCCTCTTTTTCTTGACTTGATTTGCTATAATAGTGCATTCTGAAGAGTTGAAACATTTTGGAAACATAATGTCGGTGGCCTTACCTGATTGCGATATCGTTTAGCGTACTTATAGATTTCAGCCAATGCAAAATTGGTATTAAACTCATGTTGGTGTTTCTGGAAAGAAATGAATGAAAATGTTAAATTGCAGCTTACTCCTCTCAAGCTCTGAAATATCCTCTTATTTAACATAACTTATCCATGGAGAAAACTGAAAAAAATATCCCGCTTGAATCCCGATATGATGATGAATGAATGACACTTGCTGAGCAGCGGTAGTACTGTTTGTTAGTTCCTGCACAGTGTTGTGACCTGCTGTTCTGTTATTCCATTCTCATTACTCACCCGGGATTCCTCTGCCAGGTGAGCATTCATTTCTTGTTCACTCAGTGTGATCATTTCCTGGATTTCTCTGTAATATCTCTGCACGGCTTTCTTGTATTCAGGGATTTCTTTGGCATACAGGAGTTTATTTGTTGGTGAATCCTAATGGAAGCAAGAAAAAGAACACGAGGATATCAAATGCTCCATCAAATGGCCTTTCATCAAGGGCGATAAACTATCTGTTGAAGGCTGTGTTGGATTGGACATAGTTTTGGTGCCAGGGATTTGCTGGCCATCTCCTGCTACTTCTAGTTTATAATGAGGAAATACCATAATGATTAAATGTGCTGCAATGAGCTCCAAACTGCTTGGGCTTGTTGCTTCGTCACAAAATGGGAGCACAAACTCCACCTGAGGCCCAGCACAGCTGGAATCTTGGCATTAGTCTAATCTTGAACAAAACAAATAGAATTGGAGGAACTCAACAGGTCAGGCAACATCTATGGGGGAATGGACGGCCAATGTTTTGGGTCAGGACCCTTCTTCAGAATGATAGTATAGAGGAGAGATAGCTGGAATGGAGAGGTAGGGCTGGAACAAAGCCTGGCAAATGATAAGAGGATGCAGCTGAAGCGGTGATTTGGGTGGAGTAAATGACAAAGGCCCAAGGGGAAAAGCAATGGTGTCGGATAAGGAGAGAGGGGGTGAAAGGGAAATAAGGGACACAGGGATGGGAGATGAATGTACAAAGGAAGGGAAAGTTTGACTACTGTCTGTAAATCACTCCTGTCTGTCTGTAATTTCTAGGTTTTTGTACAAGAGCTTGCATTTAAAAAAGGACAAAGAAAAAGTTACAAAAGGATTGGGAGATAAATAACACTAGAGCAAGAAGAGGAAAAAGTAAATTAAATGAGAATATGGGAGGTCCAAAGAGTATAGCCACAACTAGAGGACATGGGTTTAAGGTGAGGAGAGAGAGATTCAACTGGAACCATCGAAGGTGGTGGGTATATGGAATGAGCTGCGAGAGGAAGTAGTTGAGGCCGGTACAATAACAACATTTAAAAATACTTGGACAGATACATGGATAGGAAATGTCCAGATGGATATGGACCAAGGTAAAAATAGTCAATAGAACAAGAACAGGTTTGGCTTGGACACATTGGAATCAATGTATATGGCAATGCACTGCGTATAAGGTGGAGATATTTCAGCTGCAATCCAGATCCATTCCCATGAGGAAAAAAAAGCTAAGGAAATTAAAGGTCCAGGAATGACCAAAATTTGAGGGTAAAATAGCCTAGGAAAAAAAATAATCTGAAAGAAACCTGTTTGTTAACACGAGGAAAAACCACCATGATTACAGAGTATTCAGTGGGGAAGTAAGAGAGAGCAAGAAGAAAGTATATTGGCAAACATAAAAATAAATCCAGCAGGGAGGAATATCTATAGATGCAAGGGAGGCTTCCAAGGATTGGAATCGTGAAAACAATACACCCTTACTTAAAATATGTAGGGACAAACCAAATAATTACAGTTGAAACTTGGTGTTTGGGAAAGAAACAATAATCAGGGACAGAATTAGCAGCCTGTGGGTAGATGTGATGTGATGACCTGGTAGAGTTCTCAAAACCTGTGCAGACCAACTGGCTGGCGTTTTTGTGGACATTTTCAACCTCTCAATATTGAGGTCTGAGGTTCCCTCTTGCATTAAGAGGGCATCAATAATACCGGTGCCCAGGAAAGGTAAGGTGACGTGTCTCAACAACTATCGACCAGTGGCACGAACGTCTGTGGTGGTGAAGTGCTTTGAGAGGTGGTTATGGTGCATATCAACTCCCACCTCAACAAGAACCTCAACCCATTACAGTTCGCCTACCATCACAACAGGTCAAAGGAGGATACAATCTCAACGGATCTCCACTCCACATTGGACCACTTGGACAATAAAAACACTTGCGTCAGGTTGTTGTTTATAGACTACAGCTCGGCGATCAATACCATCATTCCCTCTAAGCTAGTTACCAGGTGGCACGTGCTGGTGACGCACTTTTTTCAACGCTGCCTTCAAGGTGGTACGCGGATCCCGATGGTGGGCATCAGCCGTGCTTTCCTGCTGGGGATGCCTGGCTTCTACTGGGACTTGTTGAGAGCCTGGAACCTGGTTGCCGTCGACCGGGCATGAGAGCAGCCAGCCCTTGTCCCACCCCACCGGTTATCCGGGGGCGGGGGGAGCTCAAACATGTAGAGTACTTGCGGCTAAGCTCAGCCGGAAGTACTCGTCTGACCCAGGCACCGTAATCCTTCCCGGGAGCCGGTCCCACACAATTTGAGCCACCTTTCCTCCACACCCTTCATCCTCCTCCGAGATGCAGGGAAGTGTCTCCTGTACGGGCTCCTCCTCCACACCCTGCAGTTCCTCACCCTGGTCCACCGTCCGGACACCAAGTGGCGGTCGGTGTTGCCTTCCGGTCGCGAAGGTCCCCCCTCCCCCACGGTGGGTGTCCCTCTACACAGGGATTCTCCCCCTCTACATCGGGGACCTGGGGTGGAGGCTACTGCACCAATGAGTTCCCTGCAACCTGTTTCTCTCGCGGTTCACAGACTCGCCAGCCGCCTGCCACTGTTGCGGGCTGGAAGAGTCTGTGTACCACGTGTACATGGAGTGCGTGAGGCTGCAGCCCCTGTTCCATTATCTAAAGGGGCTGCTCCTTGCCTTCTGGCTGCACTTCACACCCACCATCCTCATCTTTGGACACCCTGTGCGTAGGGGAGAGGGTAGGGCCGAAGCTATCCTGGTTGGGTTACTCCTGGGCCTGGCCAAGCTGGCCATCCACGAGTCACGGCACCAGATGGAAGAGGGCTCTGCCCGAGCCGGCTGCCTGCCCCTTTTCCGGGGTCACGTCCGCGCCCGGGTGGGGTTAGAGAGAAACGTTGCGCTGCCCACGGGTACCGTGGGGGATTTCCGGGACCGCTGGGCTCCGCAGGGGGTTGAATGCAGCCTCGACAAGGAGTGTAAGATAGTTGTATAATAGTTGATCGTTTGTTGCTTATTATGGTGGTGGGTTCTGTTTTGTTTTTTACTGTACTATATATATTTTAATATTTTAATAAATATTTTTCATTAGAAAATAAAAAGCTGGTTATCAAGCTCACGGAACTGGGTCTCTGCGCATCCCTCTACAATTGGATCCTCGACTTCCTCATCCACAGACCACTGTCTGTAATTGGCAGAAATACTTCTTCCTCATTAGCAATCAGTACGGGAGCATCTCAAAGCTGCGTGCTCAGCCCCCTGCTCTACTCACTCTATACTCATGACTGTGTAGCCGGACACAGTGCGACCATCTTCAAGTTCGCCGACGACACCACCATCGTTGGACAAATTACAGATGGTGATGAGTCAGAGTATAGAAGTGAGATCTACCGATTGTCCAAATGGTGCCAGCACAACCTGGCTCTCAATATCAGTAAAACCAATTAACTGATGTGGACTTTGGGAGAGGAAAGATGAGGATCCACAATCCCGTTTATATCTTTGGGATGGTGGAGAGAGTCAAAAACCTCAAATTCCTGGACGAGCATATATCCGAAGATCTTTCCTGGACACTGATGCAGTGGTAAATAAAGGACATCAGCATCTCTACTTCCTGGGAAGATTAGAGATTCGGTATGTCAGAGAGGATTCTAGTGAACTTCTACAGGTGTACATTAGAGAGCATATTGACTGGTTGCATCATGGCCTGGTTCAGCTACTTGAACGCCTGGAAGCGGAAAAGACTGAAAGTTGTGAACACTGCCCAGTCCATCATCGGTTCAGATCGCCCCCACCATCAAGGGGATTTATCGGATTTAAAGGCAGCCAGCATCATCAGAGACCCACACCATCTTGGATACACACTCATTTCTCCCCTGCCATAGGAAACAATGTACAAGAGCCTGAAAACTCTAACGTCCTGGTTCAGGAACAGCTACTTCCCCACAGCCATCAGGCTACTAAACACTACAACCTCAAATAAGCTCTGAACTACAATAGATTATTATTATTATTATTATTATTGCACTACTATCGTTTGTTTTTTGATATTCTGTTGTGCTGCAGCAAGTAAGAATTTCATTGTTCTATCTGGGACACATGACAATAAAACACTCTTTCTTGACTTCTCGATTAGAGAAAGCTAGTATCGTACCGTTACATGCAAATTGTGTCAAACTAATGATATGATTTTATGAAGGAACAGGGAGGATGGTTGAGTGAAAAGTGTTGTACACTGACTTGCAGATTATATTTGATATGATGCCATATTGTAGCTTTGTTGTGAAGATGGAAGGCCATGGATAGACAATTGGATCAGTAATACAGATAGTAAACATAGATTGGAAGTGGAATTGTGTTTTAGACTAGAGGGACGTGTGCAGTGAAGTTCCCCTTGGTGGGTCCTGACGTGAAACGTCACCTATCTATATCCTCCAATGATGCTGCCTGATCCGCAGTTACTCCAGCACCATGCGTCTTCTTATAAACCAGCATCTGCAATTCCTTGTTTCTATGTTGTACTCCCTGGAATAGAGGAGGATGTGCAGATTCCTGAAACAGGGATTTAAAGGGATTTGACAGGGCGAACAGAAAAAAGTTGCTCCCTTTGGTGTAGGGTTCAGCAATTGAGGGCCGTTGAACAAAGGCGTTTGGCAAAAAAACTAACACTGACATACAGAATTTGTTTTTGTGGTGAGTGATTGATGCATTGGTGGGGGAGTAGTGAAGGCAGATTAAAATATAGCATCAACAGGGAGTAGACTACACATTGAAATTAAAGAATTTGCAGTGAATGGGGGAGTGGCACTAATATTTCATTAGGAGCTAGAACAGGTCCGATGGACCAGATGATCTCCTTACATGTTGTTACTCACTCTTGAGATCTGTTATTTTATCTGCAAACCAACCTGGCATATAAACTAGATTTGTGCCTCCCCGCTGGGACTGTTAATCGAAAATTGTACCTTTCCCAGCTGCAGGTCCGAGATGGAACAGGCGTCGATGAAGGCCTGGGCTATCACTGACAGACAGGCATCCATATGGTCCGTCTTCTCGATGTCAAACACAAACTGAGGATTCTTTAGGATATTCACCCAGAAGCGTAGAGGTAAGCTGGAAGAGGAAATATCAGACATCATGTCGGCAGTGTTTTGAGGACAGGCAACTTACTCCAGCGCGCACGCACGCACACACACACACACACACAGACACACACACACACACACACACACAACGAAAAGATCCATTGCTCACAGCCTTGGTGCTGACTTTGCAGCCAAGCCTCGGCCTAGGTCAAGCAGGCTGGTGTTGGCAGGGAAAATATTGGAACAACATTTCAAGAGGAAAAAAAATCACACAGGCCTCATGAAAGAGTCTCTACAAATCACCTGAGAACAAGAGCAAGGAAAAAGGTGATTCTAGGTATTTAAAACAGATTAAGATTTTCACAGTGAATAGTAGATCTCTGGGGAGTACATAGAATGTAGCACACAGTACAGCACAGGAATTGAGCATAGAAGTTGGGTCATTATGTTGGTGTTGCACAAGATGGTGAGTGGGCAGATGCAGTTTAATGTGGATAAATGTGAGGTTATCCACTTTAGTACCAAAAACAGGAGGGCAGATTATTATCTAAATGGTGTCAAGTTGGGAAAAGGGGAACTACAACGGGATCTGGGGGGTCCTTGTTCATCAGCCAATGAAAGTAAGCGTGCAGGTACAGTAGGCAGTGAAGAAAGCGAATGGCATGTTGGACTTCATAACAAGATGAGTTGAGTATAGGAGCAAAGAGGTCCTTCTGCAGTGTACAGGGCCCAAATGAGACCACACCTGGTGTATTGTGTGCAGTTTTGGTCCCCTAATTTGAGGAAGGACATTCTTGCTATTGAGGGAGTGCAGCGTAGGTTCACAAGGTTAATTCCCAGGATGGTGGGACTGATATATGCTGAGAGAATGGAGCGGCTGGAAAGCGGCTTGTATACTCTGGAATTTGGAAGAATGAGAGAGGATCTTATTGAAATATAAGATTATTAAGGGTTTGGACACGCCAGAGGCAGGAAACACGTTCCCGATGTTGGGGGAGTCCAGAACCAGGGGCCACAGTTTAAGAATAAGGAGTAAGGCATTTAGAACGGAGATGAGGAACCACGTTTTCACAAAGAGTTGTGAGTGTGGAATTCTCTGCCTCGGAGGGCGGTGGAGGCCGGTTCTCTGGATACTTTCAAGAGAGAGCTAGATAGGGTTCTTATAGATAGCGGAGTCGGGGGATATGGGGAGAAGGTGGGAACGGGGTACTGATTGTGGATGATCAGCCATTGTTCACATTGAATGGTGGTACTGGCTCGAAGGGCCGAATGGCATAATCCTGCACCTATTGTCTATTGTACATGGAGTACTATGTTCAGTTTTGGTCAACTTGCTGCAAAAAAAAAAAAACCCTTAAGATGGAAAGAGTGCAGAACGATTTACACGGATATTGTCAGGACCCGATGGACTGAGATATACGGAGAGGTTAGGACTTTATTCCTTGGAGCATACGACACTGAGGGAAGAACTCAGAGGTACATAAAATCATGAGAGGATAAATGACATACTCTCAGTGAATACTCTCTTCAATTTCTACAGGTGTACAGTAGAGAGCATGTTGACTGGTTGCATCATGGACTGATTCGGCATCTCGAACGCCCAAGAACGAAGAAGGTTGCAAAAAGTGCTGAACATTGCCTAGTCCAAGATACACAAAAATGCTGGAGAAACTCAGTGGGTGCAGCAGCATCCATGGAGCGAAGGAAATAGACAACGTTTCGGGCTGAAACCCTTCTTCAGAGCCCAGTCCAACACAGGTACTAACCTCCCCACCATTGAAGGGATCTACATGAATAACTGCCTCAGAGGCAGGCGGGATCATCAGAGACCCACACCACCCTGGCCACGTTCTCATTCACTCCTGCCATTGGGAGGAAGAGATAGGAGTTGGAAAACTGTAATGTCAAGATTCAGGAGCAGCTTCTTCCCTCCACCCATCAGGCTATTAAACACTACAACCTCCTGGGCCGAAGGCTCACCTGTTTGTTTTCCAGATGTGAAGGGTGTCTGGGTCAGAAGTGCCCCGTTTCTCAGCTTGCTCCTCCAGGAAATCAAAGAAATATTTCACTGCAAAGGGAGGTTTCACGGTGTGGATACTAAGCACCGCACAGAACAAATCATCCAGGAACTTCTGCAGCGTGCCCTGGAACAAGAAGGGGAAAGGATCACACCAGACAATGAGGATAAGTAAATGTTTTGGGGGAAAAGCACAGAGAGCAAGAAGTCCAAGGGAGTGAGTGGTGCAGGTGAGTATTGGTAGGTAGGGCATGGGGGAATTACTGGACTACAGATGTAGTAGTGTTGGCGTATTGTTGGATGGAGAAGGGGATGCAGGGGGTATTGCAGGGCTACTGGTCATAAATCGTGGAATCAGGCCGTTCGGCCCAACTTGCCCACACCGTCCTACATTAGTCTCCCCAGCCTGCGTTTGGCCCATATCCCTCCAAACCAGTCCTATCCATGTACCTGTATAACTATTTCTTAAACGTTGTGATAGTCCCTCTTTAAATAAAGGTACAAAATTTGCCACCGTCAGTCTTCGAGTACCTCAATTTAAGTGTTACTTTACGGGCAGCACAATGGGGCAACTGGTAGAGCTGCTGCCTCACAGCAACAGAGACCCAGGTTTGATCCAAACCTCAGATGCTGTCTGTGTGGTGTTTGCACATTCTCCCTGTGACTGAGTGGGTTTCCTCCGGGTGCTCCCGTTTCTTCCCACATCCCAAAGACGTGTGGGTTTGGAGGTTAATTGTCCTCTCTAAAATTGCCCTGAGTGTGTAGGGAATGGATGCAAAAGTAAGATGCATAGAAATCAAGTGCATGGGTGATCAATGGTCGGTGTGGACTTGGTCGGCCGATGGGCCTGTTTCCAAGCTGCATCTCTAAACTAAACTAAAATTGGAGAATCCAATGTTCATACCATAGTGTTAGAGGCTACCCAAGCGGAATATAGGTGCTGTTCCTTCAGTTTGTGTTTGACGGGAGTGTAGGTACTATTTAAGAAACATTTAGACAGGTACATGGATAGGATGGGTTTGGAGGGAAATGGGCCAAATACAGGCGAGTTGGACTCGTGTAGATGGGGCATGTTGGTCGGTGTGGGCAAGTTGGGCAGAGGCCTGTTTTGAAGTTGTATTACCCTGAGTGGTCTCTGCAGAGGGTAGAAAAGTGTGAGAATGGAGACATAGAAGAGTACAGCACAGGAACCGGCCCTTCGACCCACAATGTCTGCACCAAATATGATGCTAAGACCAACTCTTACCTGCCTGCACATATTCCATATCAATCCATTGATTGCATTTCCATGGGCCAATCCAAAAGTCTCTTAAATGTCTCCAAAAGACTGATAAAGGCCACAATCATATCTGCCTACACCACCACCCCCAGAAGCACATTTCAGACACTCACTACCCTGTGTAAAGAACCTGTCCCACCCATATCCTTTATAGATTGCACCTCTCACCTTAAAGCTTTGCCCTCTAGTATTTGAGATTCTGACAGTCTACCCTATCTATGCCTCTCATAATTGTATATACTTCCGGGCAATCTCTGGATAATGTGACTGGTGTTGGGGATCACATTGAAAGTGGCAGAAAGGTCAGAGAATGATATGTTAGAAGCAGAGGTTGGTGGGGTGAAGGGTGAGGACCAGCAGAGCATTAACCTTGAACCATCTGGGAAGAGGGAGAGCGAGAGCAGAACTGCGGGATTGTTCAAGTACATGTACGTGCACAATATAAGTAGGTGTACACAAAGACAGATGCATCACTAAGCTGGGGAGAGCTGATATCCCGCTGCACTTCCCATGCTCCGGGATTCCAGTGGCAATCCACAACACAAACTCCTCACCTTGGTGGAGAGAAGTCGAGTCAGGTAAATCTCTGGCAAAACCTTCTTCCGTTGGCTGTGCTTGTGTGAGCGGCTGTTATCAGCCAGATCGTCATTTGGAAGCATCTGGTGTGGAGAAAACAACATGATTAGTACATGTTCCAGAAAGATGAACTCCACTGAACTGAAATGGGACTATTGTTCTTTGGGATGAAGGAAGATTTGGGAGTTTGGGCATGATTTAATCTTGCAATATAAAGGGAAGGATTTACAAAGAAAGGGAATAAGATGCAACATATTATTATGTTAGATACAAAATGCTGGTGTAACTCAGCGAGTCAGGCAGCATCTTTGAAGAAAATGGATAGGTGACGTTTTGGGTGGGGGTGCATCTTCAGACTGATTGTAGAGAGAGTGGGTAAATAAACTGGAAGTGAAAAAAAAACCAGGACAAATCAGGGCTGGTAACAGATGACCTCTGGCAGGGGGGCTCCCTAGTAATCGTGAAGAAGGTTCCCGACCCAAAACATCGATTTTATTTTCCTTCCACAGATGCTGCCTATGGATAACTTCAAGTTCCTGGACGTTCATATCACTGAAGATCTGTCCTCGATCCAGTACATTGATGCAATCATAAAGAAAGCCCATCAATACCTCTACTTCCTCAGAAGATTTGGTATGTCGATGAATACTCTATTGAACTTGCACAGGTGTATGGTAGAGAACAGTTGCATCATGGCCTGGTTTGGCAACTCAAACGCCCAGGAATGAAAGGGTTTACAAAATGTGATGGACACTGTCTTGTCCATTGTGGGTGCTGACCTCCCCACCATCGACGGGATCTATAGGAGGCGTTGCCTCAAAAAGGCAGCCAGCATCATCAAAGACCCACACCACCCTGGCCATGCTCTCATTGCCATTGCAAAGAAAACATAGGAGTCTGAAAACCATGACCTCCAGGTTCAGGAACAGCTTCTTCCCAATAACCATCAGGCTATTGAACACTTCAAACCAAACTTTGAACTACACAATGTCTAGGAACTTTGGGCTTTGGTTTTGCTTTGCACTAATATATTTTTTTAATTTATTAAACTTTTTTGTTTGTTTATTATGTTATCGATTGAATACTGTGTTTACATATCTGTTGTGCTGCTGCAAATAAGAATTTCATTGCTGCGTTTCGGTACATATGACAATTAAACACTCTTGAATCTGATCGGAAAACATGCAAAACAAAGCTTTTCATTGTACCCTGCTACATGTGGCAATAATAAACCTAAACCCAAAGAAAAATAAGAGTACTCACCAAATGGAAGTATTTGTCAGTGTCCAAGTCCTTCACTGTAAGACAATTGAGTATGTTTGAATCGGACCCAGTAAAAGGACAAAGGACATTTATTGTCACATACACCAATCGGTGCAGTGAGATTTGAGTTACCATGCAGCACACTAATAAGATGAACACAACACTATAGACTTTAACATAAAACATGAAAACATCCCCCCACAGCAGAATCAACGTTTCCCACTGTGAGGGAAGGCAACAAAGTACAGTCTTCTTCCTCTTGTTCACCCGTGGTCACCGCAGTCGCCGCAACGGCGGCCCGATGTTTCAGGCTCTCTCCCGGCTTGATTAAGCTCCGGCGTCAGAACGGAAGAACACTCTCAGCGGCTTGGAGTTTCTGAATCAGCCACTTCCTACCGGAGACCGCGGCTCTCGAAGTCCACAGGCTGAGCTGGGCGAAGCACCAACACTGGCGATCCTCGGCGAAAGATCCCAGGCTCCGCGATGTTAAAGTCAGCGCCGCCCGTGGCTGGAGGCTCCGCAGACCACAGCTCCACTATGTTAAAGTCGGCAAGCCCAGCACTCCGGAGCTCCCACACGGCGATCCCTATAAGGCATCGCCCGCTCCGCGATGGTACTTCAGTGCTGCGCCGCTGCTGAAGCTCTGGCCGGTCTCCGGCAAGAAAGGCCACGCCAATCCAGATGGTAGGCCGCGAGGAGCGGGGGAAGATGAGGCTCGGAGGAAAGACGCATCCTCGAACAGGTAGTGACTGCGAAAAACAGTTTCCCCCTTCCCCCCCCATAAAAAGACTATAAGTCCTCCAAAACAAAACTTTTAGACAGACTAAAAATGAAAAAAGGATGAAAGGACGAACAGCTGCTGGCGAGGCTGCCACACTCGAAGGCACCACCACTCCAACGCCAACAGTTATCAGTGTGGAGAGCCGTTACTGTGCAGGGGTGAAGAAACGTCCCTGACCACATGTGCCATTGGGATACGCCTGGACTGCACATTGCTGGCTGAGGCTGTTCACCTGCTACCTGGATATCACTGTGCACCTGATTAATTCTGAGCCCAGAACTTAACTAACTCTTATCTAACCCAGAATGCAGGTTATAGGGACAGTGAACCAATTCAATGCAATCATGGCCACTCTGGACCTTAACTGCTTCTATCCTCAACTCCGATAGTAAAGCTGATATTAACATAAATTACAGCAAATTATCAATTTTGTTGAATGGAACCGGTCCAATGGGTGGTCATCACCTGAACCGTTTATAGACTGTTGTTGAAATCAATGTTGTCCAAAACCATCATTCAGTTTGTGAAGTGTTGGCTAAACCAGCATTCGTATTTGAGTGCTGCTCAGAGGTCTTTAATACCATTCCATATCGGTCTATATTGCCAGTTAATCCATTCTGTTTGGTGAAACATACCTCGTCCCAATGTGCCGTCTCTCTGGTCCTTCAAGCTCATCGCCAATGAGGCTCCATCCGGAACCTGCATCATTGTACATTCATAAATCAATGTTGTCAAATGTCATGGAACCAAATTCAAGCAGCCTCTGGCAGGACACGTTATCCTTTCCATTCTCCAACATTTATGGACATCCCACACTCTCACTTTCATTTCAATACACTCACCGAAGCGTTATAAAGCAGTTTGAACCTTTTGGTGAATAGAATTTTATTAGCAGCTGAAGAATGCAAGACGTATTGGAGTGGCCGTGAGGTCTTGGGGTGGGAGCCAAACAGAGATACATCTGCCACTGGAAGAGCAACGGTAACTGGAGTCTGTGTAACCACGGGTGGGGGAATCAGTGAGATGTGCAGGGTCAGTGAGACCAGGAATGAATGGGGGGGGGGGGGGGGACTGGGTGTCAGTAGGATAGTGGAGATTCGGTAGTGCCGGTTGTCAGTGGAACAGGGATGGAAGACGGGTCAGTGGGGTGGAGTGGTCAGTGCGACCGGAGGATCAGGGGAACTAGAAGGACTGGGGTCAGGGAGACTGGGTCAGTCGGACAAGGGGGTTCAGTGGGACAAGGGGGTGAGGGGTCAGTTTGGACAGAAGGGTCAGTGGGTTTGTGGAACTGAGTGGTCAATGGGACTGTGTGGTAATGGGAGGCATTGGTCAGTGGATTCAGTGGTAAAGTGTCAATGGGACTGAGTGATCCATGGGACTGGGTGAAAAGTGGGGACGATGATCAGTGGGAGGGTGGTCAGTGGATGGGTGGGCAGTGGATGGGTGGGCAGTGGATGGGTGGGCAGTGGATGGGTGGGCAGTGGATGGGTGGGCAGTGGATGGGTGGGCAGTGGATGGGTGGGCAGTGGATGGGTGGACAGTGGATGGGTGGGCAGTGGATGGGTGGGCAGTGGAAGGGTGGGCAGTGGATGGGTGGGCAGTGGATGGGTGGACAGTGGGAAGGAGGGTGGGCAGTGGGAGGTGTTGGTCAGTGGTCCGGGTGATGAGTGGGAGGAGTGATCAGTGAAACTGTGATCAGTGGGATGAGAATCAGTGGGGGATGGTGGTCAGTGGATGGTGGATGCTAGGATAGGAATCAACGGGATGATGGTAGTTTAACTTGCGATGGGCCACAGTGACTGGCGAGGAGGATGAGGATGGCACGTTGCTCTGTTGTCTGTGGTGGGGTCTGGTACCGTGTGTGACAAGGCCTGTGGTTGCCCGTCTGGGAGTCAGCAAGCAGCCTGCTGGCAGGGTTTTGCTGGACTGTGCCGCTCTGCTGCTCCTTACCTTGCAATGTGCCACGGTGTTGAGCTTTTTACGACCATCCTCGGCAACGGAAGTGTTGTCCAAGTCTCGCAGAATTCGGCTGTCACCACTCGATGCAAACCACTCTGTCAATGACAGACACAAGGTCAGAACAAAGCATGGCCACTGTTGAATCTAAACACTTTATCCAGTCACTCTTTGCTGTAAAATTAATTTTCTTTATTCAGGTTCTAAGCGCTGGTCAGCTTTTATTGCTCCCCAGTGGACGGTTACCCTTGAGATGGTGGTGCCTCTTGAACAGCTACTGTCCTGGTGAAAGTATTCTGAGTGCTGTGGGGCATGGGATTTCAGGTTTTAGACCTAGTGACAAGATGACATTTTTCCACATGGGGATAGTGTGTCCCTTGGAGAAGAGCCTGTGGGTATTCCCATTCACCCATTGCCCTTCCACTTATTGGTATAGAGGTCAGTGGTTTGGAAAGTGCTGTTGGTTATCTATCGCTTGTGCCTTGATGGTAGAAAGTATCAGGAGGTGTGTCACTCATCGCAGGTCACCCAGCCTCTGACTTGTTCCTGCAGCCATAGTGTATATGTGACTAGTCCAATCAAGTTTCTGGTGAAATATAACGCTCAGGATGGTGGGGACTTGTAGATGGAGGTATCAATGAATGTCAAGAGAAGCAAATAGTGTCATTGTTGTGTGTGTTTGTCATTGCCTGGCAAATCCGTGCACAAATCCCATTTGCCACTTATCAACCCATACATGAATATTGTCTTGGTCTTGCTGTATGCAGACTGGTTTATTTACCAGCGAGTTGTCAATGGAATTGAACATTATACAGTAATCAGTGAATATTCACATTTCTGGCCATATGATGGAATCATTGATGGAGCAGCTGAAGATGGTTGGAGCCAGGTCTGCCGGAGGAACCCCTGCAATGATGTCCTGGGGCAGGAATGATTGACCTCCAAACTACAACCATGTTCTGTAATCCTCCCCATAACCCCACTCATTCTTACCTCTTTACAATAAGATGGCCACTTTCCTGATTGTATGCTATATGTGCCTAGCCAATTGCACATTACAGTCTGTGTGGTGAAGTTGCTCCCAAAATGCTGGTGCCGAGAGAGTTCCAGGGACCTAGAGACCTAGACCTAGACCTAGAGATTTAGACCTCCCTGTAGCTGAAACCCTCTAACCCATTCTGCTCAACCTCCTCTGCACCCACTCCAAAGCCTCCACATCTTTCCTGTAATGCGGAGGCCACAACTGCATGCAATACTCCAAATGTGGTCTAACCAAAGTACTTTCGAGCTGCATCATGAATGGATTCATTGGCCTTATCCTGCTTTATGCAAACAGGATATACCTGGGCAATCTTCCACACTGGTAGATGCTTGTGCCATACCAATACTGGAACATCTTGTCTGGAGTTCCAACTAGCTCTGCAGTAATGCAGCTGGATTTCACCTCATCCAGGAGCTTTTGTTGTATCCAGTGCTCTAAGCTGACATCACAGAGTGAATGGAATTGGCTGAAGATTGCTCTATAAAGATGGAGTTCGCAGAAGGAAGATGGATCATACACCTGGCACTTGTTGTGGTAAACGGTTAAGAATTTCTCAGCCTTGTCCTCAGTGCACACACACTGCACGCACTATGACGTACTCTATAACCCCGCGTCACTCCCATTATTGTTGCAGCAGCACCCAAAGCCATATTGTCATCACATAACACACTGCACTTGGTCCAGTCCATGACCTTGACAATGCCTGACCATCACTCTCAGGATAAGCTCAGCCCAGCCCAGACCTTTGGTCGCAGATCCTGGGCTAAACCCAGGAGTGGGCCCAGTTGCCAGGACCTCGCTCTCTCAGTGCATGGTTACACCTGGCCAGCCAGTCGTGGGTGTCAGATAACCAGCTGCAGGCTGAGCAATGGCTGCCTTTGTTGTGGTGATTACCACCCTGAGAGTTGTCATTCCATGTCAAACCCCGTTTACATATCAAGGCCTCTCGGCGGTAAAGCACATACCCAGGTCCACATCTTCCACCCTCGGCCACTGGGAAAATGGAACATTCTTGTAAAAACCTTCCAGAATCTTCTCCTTTACTTGGCTGATGGAGTCACTGTCCATCACCCGGACTGTGATGGAGTCCATACCACATCCTTGGAATGACACATTGAGATTCTGTTGTAAAGGGAGAGATTGGTAATTATTGATGCTGGTTGCAATGGGAGCGTGAGCTGCTTTGTATCGGAGCGTATCATGGACAGATCCCAGGCCTCAGACCCCAGGTGTATCGTGATGGGTGGAGGAGGCAGGCTTGGTCGTGAGCTTCCCCAGAAAGTTTTCACATTGTGACCATACACTCCTTCCACTCTACATATCTCCTGGCAGTGCAGTAAATGTCATTATCCACTAAAAATACTGATCTTCTTTATTCAGAAGGTAGTTAATCTGTGGAATTCATTGCAACAGAGGGCTGTGGTTGCGAAGTCATTTCGAAGTCATTTATTTTTAAATGATAAAATCGAACCTGCCTCCACCACTTCCACTGGAAGCTCATTCCACACAGCTACCACTTTACTCAGAGAGTGGAGGCAGGTTCGATTTTATAATTTAAAAATAAATTGGATAGGTATATGGACGGGAAAGGAATGGAGGGTTATGGTCTGAGTGCAGGTAGATGGGACTAGGGGAAAATAAGTGTTCGGTACGGGCTTGAAGGGCCGAGATGGCCTGTTTTCCGTGCTTTAATTGTTATATGGTTATGTCAGTGGATGTTTTTAAGGCAGAGATCGACTAATTCTTGATTAGAACGGGTGTCAAGGGTTATGGGGAGAAGGCAGGAAAATGGGATTAGGAGGCAGAGACCAGCCATGATTGAATGGCGGAGTGGATTCGATTGGCCAAATGGCCTAATTCTATTCCTATAATTTGTAAACTTGTGAACTTCCTCCCAATGCTTTTCAAACAGAGCATCGTATCACCTCAGTTTGCATTTGGTGCATTTTACAGTATTTGTACTGATTTATGGGTGGGAATAAAACTGATGTGGACCCACGGTAATTAACCTCTAAAAGGATCTCCTGACCTCCAGGTATATGACATCCAGAATAAAGTTTAACAGATCATGTGCTTTCCGCAAAAGGTTCTGAATGAGGTATTGAAATCATGAAGTATAGAGAGAGAATGTCCCAACTAGCATAAGGATGCAGAATTAAAGAATTAAGATGGAGGCATTGGCAACAGAAGCAGAAGTGACATGAACCTTTATCAAGCAGTTCAGATCTAGGATACGCAGTTGGAGGTGGATTTAATTGCAGACTTCCAAAGGCGGCTGGATAGTGTCTAAAAGGGAACAAGAGTTTCAGCTACAGGGAGAGGTTGGATACATTTGGATTGCTTTCTCTGGAACGAAGAATGAGTGGTGACTTGATAGAAGTATGTAAAATTATGAGAGGCATAGATAGAGAAGTTAGAACCATTTTCCCCCAGGGTGGAAATATTCAACACAAGAGGCCGTAGCTATGAGGTAAGAGGGGAAATGTTTAATGGAGATGTACGGGGTACGTTTTTATTTACACAGAGCGTAGAGGGGGCCTGGAACGCATTGCTGGGATGATGGTAGAGGCAGGTACAATAGTGGTGTTTAAGTGGCTTTTAGATGGGCACATGAAGTGCATGGAATTGAGGGATATACAGGCAAATGAGATCAGTTTAACTTGGCATCATGTTCGGCACAAACATTGTGTTCAGGAGCGATGCCAGACTCAGAACGTTGCTGAGTCAGAAGATACTGCCAGCAACTGCTCCACCACACTGCTCCTCACCGTTGCTTTGGCCTCAATGTTCTCCCTCAGCAACCACTCTTCGTTGAGGGTGTAACGAGCCTTGCCGGTGATGGCATCCACTGAACCTTTGTTAATTTGCTGCTTCATTGCACACAACAGCAAGAAAAATGGCTCCCCCACGGTTTCCTGCAAGACAGCAATTAAACAGACAAGGAAGCCTAAGAGTAGTTCGACATGCAAGTGAATGTGTAGTGGCAATGTACACTGCATGGTGCAATATGTCACTGTGTACACTGTCACAGGGTACAATCACTGTGTACACTGTCGCTGTGCCGCGAGTCACACAGTGGCGTCTTCGTGCTCTCACTGAGGAGAAGTTCACCTTGATGACCTTCCATTTTGCTTTTGTTTACCTCATGACCACACACGATTCTCCTTGTACCTCTGATGACTGCAGTAACAAAGTCCATGCAGTTAACATGTTACCCAGACACTATTATTTCCCACCATATTGAGCAGGGTTATAGCCAGAGATGGTAATATGTTGCCGAGGGTCTGGGCAGGGAGAGCCGAGGGTGCGGTGGGAAGTGACTGAACTTGTTGGTGAATGTCTGAGCAGCAGCCCAGAGGGTGCAACCTTTACCTTGAGGAAGCTGTACATGCAGATGGACATCCAGTTGGTCAGCATCTTCTCCACCACCGACTCTGTCCTCCGCAACATCAGCTTCGGGTTTTTGGAAGCCGAGGCATCAATTAGATCCACCAGCAGGTCCTTCATGATACTTGTGAAGTACTCCAGTTTACTGTGCAGTGCAATGGTCAGCAAGGAAGCTATGTTACACCTGTGAGGAAACAGCTACATTAGGGCCATGCTCAGCCTCCTGTTTCCCAGCCTCCGGTTCCTGTTAATAGATGGTCAGATGTGGTACTGAGTCACGTAGCCCACTGCTCGAAGCTCCCCTCTCTCATGAGCTCGCAGCCCCTGGGCTGCCTGTTGTGTTCTGGTATAGTTGAGTGGGAGAAAGAATATAATTGGCATCAGCATCCTGATAGGAGTGCAATCTGTTTGGGTTCCTGAACTTATTCTGCTATTGCTGGTTGCATTGTGACTCTGGACTAAAGAAACACTACATAGGGTGCAGCTGCAAAGAAGCCGTGCAGCCCATTACATTGGTGCCACCTTCTTGAATGAGTTATCCTTCACATTCCTTTCTACCCTTTAATTATTATCTGCTTCCACCACCTTACTGAGAGGTGAGTGTGGAGACAAACCTCATACTGTCCCTGGTATGTTCATCTGTGTCCACATCTAGCAGTTATACTTCATCAGAGACCCTATTTGACCCATGGGTAGGTCTACTGAGGCATTATGAATTTAGCTCAAATATAAGAAAGCAAAAATTAGTCGAACTGGATTATATTGTAGGCCAACGGGAAATAGAGGAGCAGATATGTAGACTGATTACAGAAGGATGCTAAAACCTTGGGTTTATTATAGTGAATTACTTTAGCTTCCCCAATGTTGACTAGGACTTACTCAAGGCAAGAGGATTAGATGGGGCAGAATTTGTTAGGTGTATCCAAGAAAGTTTCCTTAAACAGTAAGTGGATATTATGACTCAAGGAAGGACCTTGTATCGGGAACGAGACTGGACAGGTGACTGGTGTGAAGATGGAAGAGCAATTTGTAGATAGTGATCATAAGTGTTGAGATTGTTTTGAAAAGGGACGGTTTGGATATTGGGGGAAGGTACTTAATTGGGACAAGGCAGATAACAATGCCATTAGGCAGGAGTTAGGGAGTGTGGATTGGGAGCAGTTGATATTTAGTAAGTCTACAGGTGACATGCGGGAGTAATTTATGGCCAGCTGATCAAAGTGCAGGATCAGTACATTTCAATAAGGAAGTGGCATAAGATTGGCAAGGGAACAGTGGATGACCAAGGAGGTTGTAATCTTGGTCAGAACGAAAAAGGAAGTGTATGTCAGGTTTATATCAGAAGAAAGTTATGAGGATTATAAAGAGAGCAGGAAAGAACAATCGGGCCAAAAGGGGCCATGAAAGGTCATTGGCAAGTCTAATTTAGTAAAATCCCAGGGCTTTTTATACGTATGTTAAAATTAAGAGTGTGATCAGGGAGAAAGTCGGACAGCTCAAGGATAAAGGAGGGAATCTCTGCTTGGAGTTGATGGATGTAGGTGAGGTACTAAACGAGTGCTTTGCATCTGTATTCACCGAGGAGAAGGACATGAAGGACAGTGAGATCGGTGTGGAGAATACAAATATGCTCGGGCAATTTGAGATCAAGAAGGTGGTGCTGAGGCTCTTGAAGAATATTAAGGCGGATAATTCCCAGGGCCTGCTGGGATCTATCCCAGGTTATTGATGGAGGCAGGAGAGAACATTGTGTTTGTCTTGACAAAGATCTTGGTTTCTTCTCTAGCCACAGGCGAGGACACGGAGGACTGGAGAGTGGCCAATGTTGTTCCTTTGTTTAATAAGGGAAGTGGAGAAATCCTTCTTGTTTTGGGCTGGACTTCGCAGTTGCTGACCATGAGTGCAGTGAGCAATAGGTCCTGCTGGCGTTTGGATAGGTTTGAGTGCTTGTCCCTGCATCCGGCAAGCAACATGCCTAATGGCACTTAATTATTTCTTTGCTCTGGGAATGTGGCGCGCAAGGCAGGAGCTTGCCGTGTAACTATGACCTTGCCCTGGCACTGCTGCCATTTAAATGGGTACAAAGATCCGAGGTTGGCTGCAGGGCCAGATCATTACCATTGGTGGCAGGAGTGAACTGGATCAGTCAGAGATCCATGCATTGCCTCTCCATGGAGCAGTGGGGGTCGAGTCGCCAGTCTGCTGCTAGCCATGACCCCCCTGGGACAGCCTTGGTGATGGCTGAGTGCATTGGGGAGGTCAGGGATGGAGGGGGGGGGGGGGGGGGGAACTATTGTGCAGCTACACATAGAAACAGAGAAAATAGGTGCTGAAGGAGGCCATTCGGCCCTTCGAGCCAGCACCGCCATTCATTGGGATCATGGCTGATTGTCCCCTATCAATAACCCGTGCCTGGCTTCTCCCCATATCCCTTGACTCCACTAGCCCCTAGAGCTCTATCTAACTCTCTCTTAAATCCATCCAGTGACTTGGCCTCAGCTGCCCTCTGTGGCAGTGAATTCCATAAATTCATAACTCTCCAGGCACTGGAGCAGCAACAGTTCAGAGGTCGGGGGTTCAAGCAAGAGATGATTAGCTTGGCGCAAATCCTTCCACAGGATGAGTGATTGGGAGGAGGATCACAAACCCGCCTTGTTATAAATCTCCCTCTTTTTTACCTGTCCCATTCCCTGCCATTCTTCAGTCCTGAAGCAATACATCATACAAGGTGGCCATCCTAATTGTTGCATTCACTGCACGCATGCACCAGGCTTGCTGCCAACCTGCCAAGATGGCCAGTGCCAGCCCGTCTGAGGAAAATGTCTTTCACCCATAGAGTTGTGAATCTGTGGAATTCTCTGCCATAGAAAGCAGTGGTCGCCAATACACTGGATGTTTTCGAGAGAGAGTTAGATTTAGCTCATAGGGCTAACGGAATCAAGGGATATGGGGAAAAAGCAGGAACGGGGTACTGAGTTTAGATGATCAGTCATGATCATATTGAATGGCGGTGCTGGCTCGAAGGGCTGAATGGCCCACTCCTGCACATATTTTTCTATGTTTCTATCCAGGGAACTATAGGCCAGTGAGCCTCACGCCAGTGGTAGGGAAAGTATTGGAGAGAATTCTTCGAGGTAGGATTGAAAGAGAATGGGCTAATTAGGAAGAGCCAGCATGGTTTTGTACACGGCAGGTCGTGTCTCATGAACTTGATTGAGTTTTTTTTAGGAGATGACCAAAGGGATTGATGAAGGCAGGGTGGTGGATGTTGAATGCATGGATTTTGGTAAGGCTTTTCATAAGGTCCCACATGGTAGGCTGATCCAGATGATTAAGATGCACGGTATTCATGAAGGCTTGGTCGTAAGGATTCAGAAATTGGCATATTCATAGAAGGGTTGTAGTGGAAGGTAGCTATTCTGCCGGAGGTGTGTGACTAATGGACTTCAATGATCTGTGCTGGGACCTCTGCTGTTTGTAATATATATATATAAATGACGTAGGCATAAATGCGGATGGGTTGGCGAGTATGTTGAAGACACCAAAATTGGAGGAGTTGCAGACAGTGGGGTATACTGTCAGTGAGGGACTGATACAGTGAGGGAGGGGAGCAGTGAGGGAGGGGAGCAGTGAGGGAGGGGAGCAGAGAAAGGACTTGACCTGAAGTGGTGTAAGTCAGCTGGGCTGTCAGGTCTCAAGATATAAAGGCGTAAGGTCACGTCCCTATATTCCTATGTGGCTGTGGCTAGAGTTACCATGGTCCCATGCCCCACAAAAAATCATTCTCACACCTGTCTCGCACAGCAAAGTCCTTCTGCTGTTCCAGAGAATGTACAAACGTGATGAGGAAGTGTTTGTTGCTCAGCAGCATGGAGAACATGGCAATGCCCTCCTCCATGTTGTGCCGAGAGTTTTCAGGGACCTGAAACAAAGAGGGAGAGCAAGTGAGTGAGGACTCTGCTCCAAGTCTCCCACACTCCAGTGGGGCACAATGCCTGTATCTGGACAGGTCGCCACAATCCCCCTCCACCCCACAGCCAGGATGTGCGTTCCACTCCTGTAAACTGACTGCCCCCCCCCCCACAGATTGGCTACCCGCTCACAGGACAGACACAGACCCAGCACACACGTAGACAGTCGTCTGTGCTCTCCGTCCCCTACAGCCAGATCTCCCACACCCCCACAAGAGGGTCTCACACCTCTAGAGCTGAGAGTTAAGATTCCTGACCAGACCCCCACAAGTACTCAGACCAGAAACTGCCAGGAAGAGTTTTGAATACACAACTGCATCTATCTCAGCCCCACAAAACAGCAGACTCATTGGTCCTATCCCAGTGCATTCCCCAGTTGTGGCTCACCTTCCACTCAGGCTGCAGCAGTGGGTGGGTCTCTGGTCGGTTGCTGGAGATGGTGGCCTCTCTGGACTGGGCATTCAGCTGATGGAAACACTCAGGGCTTCTGCTTTCACAATCAATTGAACACTGGAATGAAGGATTGGGTTTGGTGAGTCCTGAAATTCCTTTAGGTAACCTGTCTCTCCTGCACGCCATCTGTCACAGGAACCAAGGGGTGGATTGTTCCAATCCGTCCTCCTGACCCGAGATGTTGGCTGTCCATTCCTTCCACAGGTCCTGTCTGACCCATTGAGTTCCCCCAGCACTGTGATCTTTGCTCAAGATTCATGCATTTGCAGTCTCTTGTATCTCTGTTCTCACCCACCTCTTACTCTGATTGCTTTCAATTTGTTCTTTCCAATTTATGCTACCCATCCAAATATGGTCTACCAGATCATATAATATTTTAAAACATTACCACACATTACCCTAAAACAACTTAAACCAATTACAACCATTATACCTGTTATAAAATCGACATCTCCCAGACAAAATAAATCTTGCCAATCATTTGGGAAAAGTGAAAGGGGAAGAGGAGGGGCAGGTGGAGTGAGGGGGGAAGCTGGCTACAGGTTGGAAAGGGTATGTAATAATATTGCCCCTGTCCAACTTAGGAAACCTTAACGGAAACCTCTGGAGATTTTGCGCCCCACCCAAGGTTTCCGTGCGGTTCCCGGAGGTTGCAGGTGGTTGCCGGAGGTTGCAGGTAGTGGAAGCAGGTAGGGAGACTTACCAAAACCTCCGGGAACCGCACGGAAACCTTGGGTGGGGCGCAAAGTCTCCAGAGGTTTCCGTTCAGGTTTCCTAAGTGGGACAGGGGCATAAGGGTAAGGTAGGGGAAGGGGAGAGACAGAAGGAGGGAAGGGAGAGAATGGGGATATTCAAGGTGGAGTGTGAAAGGGGGGGGGAGTAGAGAGAGTGGAGGTCCTAGAAATTGGACCACCTATGAATGACATGCTAAACAGGTGCTGCAAATGGTGCTAGCTCACAACACAGTGACAACCCCCAGCCCTAATAATTGTGAATTTGGTGGGAAAAAAAGCATTGGTGGGAGTGGGAAGGGGTACACTGGTTAAAAGTTTGAGAGGTAGCTGAGTTCAGGAGGTCCTAGCCTGAAATTGGTGGGAGAAAGCAGAGTGGCAATGAACACAAATTGACTCACTTTTGGGAAAAAGGTGCGAATGATGAAGTACTTGTACTCGAGGAAGGGAATACCCTGGCTCCGGTTTAGCTCCTTGGTGAGGTCAGTCATATCAGTCTGCAACTCAGCAAAACCTGCAGCATAAGAGAAGGCAGGGGGTAAGTACCTACCTCTCAACAAAGAGAAACACTTACATCTATGTAGCACCACTTAATATCCCCCAGCTTATTGTAGTCAACAGTTCTCTGTATTCTCTGCTCATCTCGCAGCCCACCCAACTTCGATTCCCCCCTTTTTTCATGCTCATTCCTCTCATTTTGTCCCCTTCCTCCCTTGTCCCTCCCTTTGGCTTTACATTTTTCTCGTCTTCTTTCCTTACCTAACACTCTTTTGTTTCCTTTACACCTCCAGCTTTGTCACTATCTGCATCCAAGTGCTAATCACCCCCCTTGCCTGTATCCACCTATCACTTGCCAGACTTTACCCCACCACCCATCTTTCTTTTCCAGCTTTCTCGCCCTTATTCTATCAGTCAGAACAAGGGTCCTGACCCAAAACATTGTCTGCCAATTTCCCTCCAGAGGCAGCCTGATATGCTGAGTTCTATCAGCACTTTTAACCCACCACATTACTTGAGGACCACATTTAAGGCAGATTACCATATTGGACCGTATCCTAATTTGCTTCTGTCCATTATTGAACAGAAAGAACTTCGAAGGTGTGCTTTTGACTGTGTTGTACTGTTGAACATGCCCACTGGGCTTAACACTATGATTGAGGTTTACTGTTGTGGTTGTCCCATCTAGAAGAGGTATTGTACATGTACTTTGTTGTCCAGTAAATGGGACCTCTGGTCTGCTCATCCCCTATGGCCGGCAAAGCTCGTACCTTTCCGAATCTCCTCCCTGATTTGAGCCTCCATCTCTTCCATCTGAATCAGAGTCTTCTGCCAATATCGCTCAGCTCGACGGCTCTTTGTACAGAAGATGACCAAGGCTAGAAAACACAGAATAGTTACAAAATGGAGACTATTTACCCACAGAATCCATATTGGCTCTGCGATCCAGCTGGACTAGCTCCCCTGCCCTCTCCTGTCCACAAAGAGGAGAGTTGGATATACAAAAGACATTCCCACCAGTCATGAACAGTTGGTTCAGTCCAGAACACTGGATCATCCCGTGGAAAGAGGGAGCAAGGTGGGAACGCAGGAAGCCATTCAGCCTGTGAACCAGAATGCAGGAAATAGAGTGAGAAGGGAGGGGGCATGTGTGAGTAAAGGAGGAGGGTAAGTGGGAGTGGAAGAGAGGTGGGAGTGTGGAGAAAGTGGGAAGTGGAAGGGGGGGGGGGGGGGGGGGAGAGGAAAGATGGGAGTGAAGAAGGTGAGAGTGAGGGAGAAGTAGGGACAGAGAAGGGAAGGGGTGGCAGTGAGGAAGGAGGGAGTGAGGAGCAAAGGGAAGTGGGAGTTGAGGAAGAGGGGCAGACAGGAGTGAAGAATGAGGGGAAGTGGAAGCGAAGAAGGAAGAGATGTTAAAGTGAGGTGCAAGGAGTAAGAATGGGAACGCGGGTGTGAGGAGGGATGGGGAAGTGGGAGGGAGGAGAGAGAGGGAGCTGGGAGTGAGGTAGGAGGGAGAGGTGTGAGTGAACGGGGAGGGGGATGTGAATGTGAGAAAACACAACAATATCTGGACATCTGATATTTGCTTCAGTGCTCCAGTCCTGGAACATTAGTTGCTTCTCTCTGCAGATGCTGCTCACCCTGCTGTGTTTCCAGTAATATTTACCAACCAGAGGGGTGAGTTTCTTACCGATGCCACAAGCCAGCAGCAACAACAGGCAGACCACGATCGATATCACGACTGATGTCACACTCTCTCCCAGTTGTACCATTGCAATCGTCTCATTGTAATTTCCCACTTGCACCTACAGCAGAGCGCACAAGAGGGGAAGGTCATGTGAGCAAGGAGGACAAGTGGGAGAGGAAGCTGCTCTTCAGGTCCCTGTGCATAGATTTGCCCTATCTATCCCCCTCATGATCTTTTTTTTTTAATGTTTATTTTATTAGAAGCAATTGTACAAGAAGAAAGAAATCGACATAACAATTATACAATTTTTATACGGCTTCAGTTTTAACATTTTATAAACTGATAAGTGAATCGGAAAAAAGTAAAAAGGAAAGAATGAAGAGGAAGAAGAAAGATACGAAAAAGAAAGAAGAAAAAAAACCCTGAACTGACAAAGAAATGAGAGAAAAAAAGCACAGATATGTCCCACTATCCTTCCCTACACCCGCTCCTCCAACCCGAGCATCAGTTTCGAATTTGTGTTCAACCATTCTGTTGTTGAAGAAATTCAACGAAAGGAGACCATATTTTGGAAATTGGTCTGATTTCTCAGCCAAAACAAGCCTTATTTTTTCTAAATGTAGTGTCTTGGTCATTTCTGTGATCCACATCTTCACTGTGGGACTGTTATCTTTTTACAGAATTTAAGTATAAGTTTTTTCACACCCTCATGATCTTCTACACCTCTTTAAGATCACCCTTCATCCTCCTGTACTACAAGGAATAAAATCCTAGCCTGCTCAAACTCTCCCTGTAGCTCAGGCCCTATGTTCTCCAGAGATGTTGCCTAACCTGCTGAGTTACTTTCTTTCTATTTAAACAATAAGATTTATGCAAATGTTGCTATTGTCCAGTTTCTTTTGTTTGCCATGAACCCAAGCCCTGTGCTGAGTGAGCAGCAACGTATTCACTTCCAACAACTCTCCCAGTGCTCCACTGTGAAGTGTCTGTTCCCCGTGACAGCCCACAGTCACCTCATGCCTGAAGACTTGCACCAAGTGAGGGTGAAGAGGGTAGGAGAGGTGGGAGCGTGGAGATAGTGGGAGGTGGGAGGAGGTGGTTCAAACACGGTCGCTCTAACTTTCTCTTGCTTACCGTGACAGGCAACTGCTGTTCATCAGAATTGATCGACACATTCATGGTGCAGTGAATCTTTCCCTTAACAACATAGATGTCACAAGGAAAAGGGCCAATCGTCACTTTGTATTCCTCAGGAGCCAAGTTCAAGTTGTCCGGTATCTTCTGTGAAAGGAGAAAGTTAGCAATGAAGGATGTGGGGAAATAGTCATTGACCAGGTGCAGTTATGAATCAGGGAGAAGAGAGTGAGGGGGCAGAGAGCAGACAGAATGCAGAGAGAGTGAGGCAGACATGAGATGATGTGTAGCCTTTCTCCTCCCTCTGTCCTCTGTCAATGAGGGAGGAAAGAGCAGATTTGTGAAGAAGGGTCTCGACCGAAAACGTCACCTATACCTTTTCTCCAGAGATGCTGTCTGACCCGCTGAGTTACTCCAACTATTTGTGTCTGTCTTAGATTTCTTGTCTACCTCTATGATCAGAGACAATACCTCATCTGATTCTCCCCTCTCTCAGGCAGGTTTCCAGGGCAATGATCAGGAGGAGGAACCCTGGATAATACTTCTCTCTTGCTCAATGCTATCATGCCAGTTGGTTGGGAGCAGGGATCCTGCCTGTCTGTCTTCCTAGACAATGATAAAACACAGCAGGACGATTCAGGATTCATTGATCAGAAAGAGAAGGTGGTTGCACAGGAGACACAAAAGCCAGAATCTGGATCAAAAAACAAATTGTTGGAGGAAACGCTCAGCAGATCGGGCAGCATCTGTGGAGGCAAATAGATAGTCAACATTTTGGGTGAGAGCATGCCTGAGAATGTAGAAGGGAGAGAGCTAGTATAAAGAGGATAGATAGGTGATGTGTGGAATAGTGAAGGGGTGGAGATGGGCAAATGGAGCTAGGGGGAGGAGGGGGGAGTTTATAGGGAGAGATAATGCAGGTGATAAATGTAAACAGAATAAGAAAAAAAACATTAGCAGATGAAACCAGATGGGACGAGGGAGGGTGAAGGTAGAGACAGAAGTTACAATGTGATGGGTGGACCAGATATGGGGGGGAACAATGGGAAATATGGAACCAGGTAGGGAAGGGTAGTCACCGTGAGGGGGAACAGATATGTAGGCAGATTTCCGAAATATGCCAAAGTGACAGGGTTGTCTTAGTGTGTGACTTTAAACATCTGACTGGAAATTGCTCCATGGACCCGTGGAGTGAAAGTGTAGACCAGGCGAAGGTGGAAATGGGATGGTGTCTTTACGGAAGACAGGATGGGGGGAGGTGGAGTCGAGTTAGTGGGTTTACAGTGGATTTCAGTGGACAGATTATATCCTGTAATGGAGATTGGGAGATCCAGTGTGAGAAATGGTCCGTGGATTCAAGGGCAGGAGGAATGTTCACAGCAATGCGGAGTTCCACACACAGAAGATATCTGGTGGATTTCCAACAGTGCATTAATGAATGAGTGTGTGTTGAATAAATGTGTCAAGGTGAGTTGCAAGGATCACTCACCTCAATCACCAGAGTGAGAGGCTCTCCCTGATGGTGCTTAATCAACTTCTCCTTGCGGGAGAACTGTGGATCGTTGAAATATTCCATGGAGAACCCTCGTCTACGTTTCTGATAGAGAATCCCATTGATATAGAAATTAATGATCACTTTGGAAACCGAATAGGCTGGAGATGGACAGATGAGAACAGAATCACTCACAACTTCACATGTCTGAAAAACAAAAAGAAAATTTGTCTCATTAAAAGTACAACTAGTTTCTTTACTTCGCACACCTGCATGAATAGGAAGAAAGATGAAACACTTATAATTTGTGGCTGAACCTGTGAGTGTGTGGTTGGAAAAGATGTAGCAGGATCACACAGGTGCTGGAGTTTTTGAAATGTATTCTTAAAGGAGCCTGTGAACTGAGAGTCAAGAGTATTTTATTGTCAAATATCCCGAAACGGAAAAATGAAATTCTTACTTGAAGCAGCACAACAGATATGTCAACAAAATAACCGAGGTTCAGGCAGTGATGATATTGTATCGTCCATAAAGTGAGCACAAGCATGGGATCTACAACATTAGCCAGTGTAGGCTCAGCATTATCCAGGTAGGTCTTAGCTCCATGGCAACTTCAGGTCAAGAAAGTGCCGAGCTGCAGGAAGATAAAGGGTATGGCACACAGGACGCTGGCTTAAAGAGCACAGGCGTAGAATCTGTTTGCTGTCATTGTAGTGTCACAATATAGCGGTCAATAGCTTGCATGAAAGCAGAGCAAGAGTCAGAGAGTCATACAGCATTAAGAGTCCCTTCAGTTCGCCATGTTTATGCTGACCATGCACTCATTTATGAGCATTTGGTCCGTAGCCTACTGTGAAGCCAGAGGAGACCTCATGATGTAGTGTCAGAGGTTAAAGATGTCTGTGAATACCTCTGCCAGCTGGTCCATCCTGAAGACAAGGCCAGGGACTCCATTTGGACCAGTTGCTGTCCATACATTCACTCTCAGGAAGGCTGATCTTACACCTGCCACTACAACCGTTGGTACAGACGTACCCAAGAATGACGGAACGGGTGGCATTCCTTAACCACCCTTTCTCAATATGACCCTCCCCATACAATAAGGTCACAGGTGCTAGAAAATAAAAGGGATGTGTACTCCATCAAAACAAAGCCTCTGAGCTTTAACCTCACAAAGGCAATTTTAAAACCTTATGCTCTGCATCAGTTCCACATCCATAGCTTGATCCATTGAAAGCACAAATTCAAGTTGTACACACACTTCATATTGATGTCAAAACTATCCCAGTTGACTTGGGTATCAATGTAAGAAAAGTTCAGATATTTATTTTCAACTAGAATAAGAAACTCACCGACTGAGCCCATCCAATGCATTTAACCATCATGACGACATTCTGTATCAAATTGAATCGCTGGCCTTTTACTGTGATCTCCCGTCCACCACTGCAGAGAAAGCAGGATGTTACTATACAGTTATAGTGACTTATACTTCAATGACACGGGAACCCAAGTTCTGCAGCCTGATGCTGTGGTAACTGATATCAGTCTGACATCAGCTTACAAGACAGTTACAGACCAGCACCATGATACAAGAGTGACTGACTGATACCATAAACACAGGCAAGGCGACCTGCTTTTGATTAGCACCTTCTGCTCTTCTGCAGATGATGAATAGAGTCATAGTGTCATAGAGTGACACAGTGTGAAAACAGGCCCTTTGGCCCAACTTGCCCTCACCGGCCAACATGGCCCAGCTACACTAGCCCAACCTGCCTGTGTTTGGTTCATATCCCTCCAATCTATGCTCTTCATGTTGAACAACCATATGTAAGAAGCACTGATAATAACAAGGACACAGAACATACTCATTGTAGGGACTTCGAGGTCCATCACCAAAACCCGCTTACCAGCACCATCACTACCTAAACTAACCATCCTAAAGGTCTGCAGTAGATAGTGAGCAAATCAACAAGAGATACAAACATATTTGACCTAATTGTCACCAATCTTTGCGTGAGAGATTCCTGTGTCCAGTGCAGCATTGGTAGAAGTGATAGACTCATCCCCTGATAGACTCAGGACCTGATGGAGCTTCACTCTATTTGCCTGTATGTGCAGCTCCAATGGTTCTTAGGAACACGCACATTATCCAAACCATAGCATCCTGCATAGATTCCCCATCCACTACCATAGATGCCCACTGGCTATAGTCTATCCTATCCACAGAATGTACTGGAATGATTAGTAAAAGAGTCATACAACACAGAATCAGGCCCTGCGGCCTAACTTGTTCATGCTGACTGAGATGTCCCATATATGGTAGTCCACCCACGCTTGGCCCATATCATTCCGAACCTTTCCTTTCCATGTACCTGTCCAAGTGTCTTTTAAATGCTCTTATAGTACCTATCACAACTACCTCCTCAGGCAGCTCATTCCATATACCTCACACCATCTGAGTGAAAAAGTTGCCCATCAGCCTCTTATTAAATCTTTCCCCTTTCACCTTGAACCTACTGTTTGTCTCCTGGTTCTTGATTTCCCTACCCTGAGTAAAACAATCTCTGCATTCACCCTATCTAATTCCCTCATCATTTTATAAACCTCAATAAGATCACCCCTCAAGCTCCTGAGCTTCAAGGAATAAAGTCCTAGCCAACCTTTCCCTAAAGCTCATGCTCCCGAGTCCTGACAATATCTCGCAAATCTTCACTGCACTCTTTCAACCTCTCGTAGGGTGACCTAAACTGAACACAATACCCCAAATGCAGACTCACCAATGTCTTGTGAACTGTAACATACATCCCAACTTCTATTGTTACTACCCTAACTGATGAAGGCCTTTGTACTTGTGATACCAATAGCTTGTTCGGATTCTCTCTCTCTAATGGCCCTCTCCCCCTTTACCCATTGACTGGATGACCTCTGCAAAATTATCCTCACCACAACCCTAGCCACACCCTGACACGATATTACCTTTGTTCTCCCCACATTCATTGCAATTTGAAGCCAACTTGTTTTCTCTCTTTCCCATTTCCGAAGAAGGATATCTGATGTGATAAGTTCTATTTCTCGTTCCAAATATGTTACCTGACCGGCTAAATTTTTGACTTTCATATTAAATATGGAGATATCCATCATCATGCAGAGTGAAAAAGGGTCTCGACCCGAAATGCCGCTTATCCGTGTTCTCCAGAGATGCTAGACACAAAATGGTAGAGTAACTCAGCAGGACAGGCAGCATCTCTGGAGAGAAATATTGGGTGACGTTTCGGGTCGAGACCCTTCTTCAGACTGATGTCAGGAGAGAGGGAGATATATAGATAAGGAAGTGTAAGGTGTGAAAACAGGACAGAGGGAATAGAGATCAAGGACAAAGAATAAATCATTCTATGATCATCCAGAGATGCTGCCTGTCCCGCTGAGTTACTCCAGCATTTTATGTCTATGTACAGTTTAAACCAGCATCTGCAGTTCCTTCCTACACATTTCTCCATAGATGCTGCCTGACCTGCTGACTTACTTCAGCACTTTGTGTCTTCTTAAAAAAAAAACTGCAGTTCCTTGTTTCTACTGTTTATGAAAAAATTCCATCTTACCTGATGTAGCTGGTGTATGGGCTGATACTTTCTATCAATGGGTTCTCTCGATACTTGTAGGTCATGGTCTTGTTGATGCATCTACTCTCAAACTGGACACAGATGGAAATGGCTCCCTCAGCTCCATGCATGGCCGGCATTACACAGACAATGGCACTCTGGTTCCGTCTATGAAAAGAAAAGTTTGCATTTATATAACATGGCCGCCAGTACAGCGAGACCAAGAGTAGGCACGGCAATCATTTCAGCAAATACTTTTATGCCAAGGCCTGTTGGATCTCCTCGTTGCTATCTATTTGAACCCATCTTCCCATTCTCATACTGACCTTTCTGTCTTGAGCCACCTCCATTGCCAGAGGGAGACCACATACAAACCAGAGGAACAACACCTCATATTCCACTTGAGTTCCTTAATGGTGTGAATATTAAATTCTCCAATTTTCAGTAACTACATAACCTTCCACCTTTCCCATCTTCCTCCATAACCTCCCCACCTGGACTTGCATCTATTTCTCTCCACCCCCTACCCTTCCACCTGTATTCATTCCTCTAGCTTCACAATTCACAACTCTACAATATTTTTGTCTCACACCTTCTGCCTCTTCATCGCTGGCCTTTGTCTAATCATCTGCCAATCAAATAACCTCACCTGTGAAGGCCTTTTACCTGCCAGGCTTCGTTCTGCCCCTCCTCTCTTCCAGCTTTCTTCTCCCCCTCCTGACCCAAAACTTCACCTGTCCACATTCTCCTGAGATACTACCTGACCCACTGAGCTAATTCAGCACTCTATGTCTTCTTTTGCAATTATATAACATCTCTCATGGAATCATTACACCGTGAAGCACTTTACAGCCAATGATGTACCTCTGAAGTGTAGTTCCTATAGAAACCATGGCAACCAACATGTGGCCAAAATCCTCAAATTATTCACTGAGGAAATGTTTTAATTAATTAATTTATTTAACCTTCATGATTTGGGCATTGCTGGGAAAACCAATGTGACCTGAGTGATCATTCCAGAGGATGCTGGTAGGTCTGAAGTCATGTGCAGGTGAGACAGAGTAAGAAAACCAGATATCTTCCCTAGATGGGCATCAGTGAACCAAATAAGATTTTAAAATAGTTTTGTAGTTTTGTGGTTCATTTTTACTCATTTAAAGAATGTTTTTGAATTCCACAGCAATTATGGTGGCATATAAACCAGTCTCTATTGTTAGATTCAGATTCAGATTAGTTTATTGTCATTTATATCAGGTTAAAATGAAATTCCTTATTCACATGAACCTCATATAGTACATGGGATACATACTAAATGCAATGATGAATGCAAAACAGCAGAATGGTGTCGTGGAATCCGAAGTAGTCTGGAACTTAGGGCTTTCAAACTCTTGTATCTTCTCCCAGAAGGTAGAAAAGAGAAGTTGGAACAGAGAGGGTGATAGATAGGCATCTTTGATATTACTTCTAGCCTTCCCGATGCAACACACCAAGAAGATGAACTGAAGGGAGGTGACAAGCCTATGGTGAACAGGGCAGTTGAGGAACTGGGCAGTTCAGGAACATCTGCAGGTTCAGCTGGGGAGGTGGGGAGGAGGAGAGAAGACCCTAGTTGGTGGAGGGGTTGGGAGAAGATCTTTGTGAGGATGGTCCAGGTAGCCTCTAAGATGTGGCCTTTCTGGTGGGTGGTGAGGGCCAATGTCGCTGAGGGAGTAAGTGTTTTGCTGAGGTTGCAGTTAAGGAGAACTGGAGAGGATGCACTGACTAAATTTAATTTAGGTCTGCTGAGTACATTTGGTGAAAGATTCAATCTGAAATTGTTTTTAAAGCAGAGTTAAAATAGTCATAGCATCATAAAACATTCCATTCGGTCCAACCTGTCCTTGGCGACCAAGATCCCCCATCTAAGGCTTCATTTGGCGGAGTTTGACCCATATCCCTCTAAACCTTCCCAATCTATGTACCTGTCCAAATATCTGTTAAATATCTGTTATTCTACCTTCCTCAACTACTTCCTCTGGCAGTTTGTTCCAAAGGTTGCCCCTCTGGTGTCTATTAACTCATTCCCCTCTCACCTTAAACCTATGTCCTCTAGTTCTTTATTCCCCAACAGTGGGAAGAATGCTTTGAGCATTCACCTGATCTACTCCCCTCATGATTTTATACACGTCTAGAAGATCACCCCTCGGTCCTTGATGTTGCAAGGAATAATACCCTGCCCAACCTCTCCCCGTGGCTCAGGCCTTTGGATCCTGACAATATCCTCCTAAATCTTCTCTTCACTCTTCCCAGCTAAATGGCACCTTTCCTATGGCAGGGTGACCAAAACTGAACACAATACCACATGTGTGGCCTCACCCACATCTCGTACAAAACAAGATACTCAAAAGGGTCCAATCTGAGAAAGTGTTACATCATTAGATCGCTCAAAAGCTTAATCTGAATATCTTCAAGTTCTGCCTTTACACCCTTCTTAAGTTGCATTCAGTGATGTTCTGTTTCACATATACTTTGTGCTGCCGTCAAAATGAGTTGATCCATCAATAATTATTCAGGCTGCTGTTCAAGTGACTTACCTTACATTGATACAGTCCTCGGTATCATTGACAATGATCCTGACTGAAGAACCAATATGCAGATTTTTGCCGCTGATGGTGACTCTGGTGCCTCCAGCTTTGGGTCCTTGATCTGGCACTACCAAGATAGTCTCAGGAACCTATCCAGGAAAAACACAAGTTCAACCGATAAATATCTGGAATAGAAAATCTAAACCATGCCCACAGATAGAAAACAAACATGCAAGCATCCAACAGCAATGACAACCAGTGTGAAAAGGTTGAGGGGTAACTGGGTAAAAATCTCCAGGACGATTCAGTGTTGCTTCATTGGGGACGTGTTGCACAATCCCATGACACTCGACACTGGTTATGGACATTCACTGCAAATGTGCATTGGCTTATGTACATAACATGCACACACCCTCAATATGTATTAAAACTATGCATTCCAGGAATTAGTAGGTTAACCTATGATGAGCGTTTGTTGGCACTGGGCCTGTACTCGCTGGAGTTTAGAAGAATGAGGGGCGACTTCATTAAAACATACAGAATAGTGAAAGGCTTGGATAGAGTGGATGTAGAGAGGATGTTTCAACTAGTGGGTGAGTCCAGGACCAGAGGTCATAGCCACAGGGTTAAAGGACATTCTTTTAGGAAGGAGATGAGGAGAAATTTATATAGTCAGAGGGTGGTGAATCTGTAGAATTCTTTGCCACAGAAGGCTGTGAAGGCCAAGTTAGTGGATATTTTTAAGGCAGAGATAGATTCTTGATTAGTACAGGTGTCAGAGGTTATGGGGAGATGGAGGGAGAATGGGGTTAGGAGAGAGAGATAGATCAGCCATGATTGAATGGCGGAGTAGACTTGATGGGCCGAATGGCCTTATGACCTTTTGCACCAATGCACATTGCAGCTTCTAGTTATCAACACGCATGCATGCATACAATACATGAACATACACTACTGTAGACTCACCCCACTCTACATTAATCTCAGATCACTCAAACAAACCAACACTTACCCCATTGTTATATGTTATTTATACATATCATCACTTCACACATGTATCCATAATATATTTCAGATTCATATACTGATAATGTACAGTAAATGTCCCTACAAATGAAAACGATATGGAGGATTTGGAGATCAGTGTAGAGAATATGCTGGGGAGTTTGAGATCAGGAAGCACATGGTTAATGGTTGGCATGGACACAGTGGGCTGAAGGGCCAGTATCTGTGCACTATTGTGAAGGGCCAGTCTATGTGCTCTATTACATCATCCCACCAAGTCTATCCAAAATAAACCCCGATTAGATTAATTTAGTTTAGTTTAGCGATACTGAGCGGAAACAGGCCGTTCGGCCCACTGAGTCCGTGCCGACCAGCAATCACCATCTACACTACCGTGGTCCAACACACTACGGACAATTTACAATTTTTACCGAAGCCAATTAACATGTACGTCTTTGGAGCGTTGGAGGAAACCGGAGCACCCGGAGAAAATCCAGGCAGCCACAGGGAGAGCGTACAAAGTCCGTACAGACAGCACCCGCAGTCAGGATTGAACCCGAATCTCTGGTGCTGTAAGGCAGCAACTCTACTGCTGTGCAACTATGCCGCCATAATTACTTAGGCTGATCTGATTACTTATCTGAATTTAAATCCCACAGCTGATGGGATTTGAACTGAGGAGCGTAACAGACAATTGTACCATTTTAACAAGTTATCCCATTATAGGACGATCCAGAACGTTGGAACAAAGGTATCTGAAGCAATCTGGCAAATTGCATCTAAAATTGGTCGGGTGATAGGAGGCTGAGTATAGTTGTGGAAAGGTGTTTTTCCAGACTTTGATATATGTAACAAGTGATGTGCTGCAAGGATTGGTGCTGAGACCATTGGTATTTGTATTATATATAAATTACTTTGCTGAGAATGTAGTGGTCTGATTTGTCAGCTTGCAGATAACACAACAGTTGGGGGTGTTGTAGATGGCAAAGAAAGCTGTCTCAAGACAAAGCAGGACATAGATCAGTTGAGAAGTTGGGCCGTGTGGTGGCAGATGCAATTCAATCCAAGATAACTATCAAGCATTGCACTTTGGGAAGTGGACATACTCTAAAAGGCACGGACTTCTGGAGCATTGCTGTACAGAAAGACATTGGGGTTCAAGTCCACAGCTTCTTGAAAATGGCGAGCAGGTGGACAGGACAGTGAAAATGTATTAGGTGTACTTGCAGACAAGACATGGGCCAAGGAATATCATGTTGCAGCTGAACAAAACATCAGTTGAACAGCACTAAGAGTATTAACATAGAGCATAATGTATAGAACAGTTGAGCAGAGGCCCCTTGGCCCTCAAAGTCTGTACTGATCATGATGCCAATTTACCTAGTTCCACCTGCCTGCACGTGGTCTATATCACTCCATTCCCCACCCATAGGGCCTGATCCATGCTCTGTGACTCAATGATTCTATTTCCTTGTCTGTTTCCTTGCCACGTTTTGATGATCTTAGTGAAATTGTGACTTACCAAGAAAGAAAATCTTTGCTTGGAGCTTTCTTCCTCCTGGACCCTGACGCTTACCGCGTTGGTGAACTCTCTTTTGGTCCCGTTAGTTATGCACACAATCCTGAAAGACAAACAAACATTCAGTATCGCCTCACTCAGCTTCTCTTTATCTCCATCTGCTCCTCTTCTCAACTGCATATTCCTTCCCCCACCCCAGCCAATCTTGTGCATACGCAGACTCAGTTCAAACTGATGAAGATTGCACACATAAAGAACCAGATTGTGCCACCTAAGCACAAATGACCGTAACACACATAAACCACGTTCACACATACAAAATCACGGCTCTCACTGGCTCGGCACTCACCGACAAGTGTGCACGGAGCCTGTGATTGCTCAATGCATTAAGGGAGGGGTTAGTGGTTACTATTATCACATATTTTCATGCCCAGAATGGAGAAAAGGAAATGGTGAAACTACATACTGTGATGAGACAACATAATCTTCCTGTACAGGGGTACATGAAACGCCACCAATGCGAACACCATCAGCGATGTCACTGAACCTGCGGCCCAGGTTCCGGCCTCTAATAGTGAGGCGCGTGCCACCATGCACAGGACCAGTCAGTGGTTCTATCTGAAAAAAAATAGTAGAGCTTTCCATCAGCCTGGTGTCATCGTCCTCAGCGCAATACTCTACAAATACTATATGCACAAGTGGTCAAAATCCTGCAGTCACCCACATTCTGTCACCACACAATATAATCAAAAACATGAGTTACTGCGGAACCCTCACAGGTTCACCAACCCCATAACACATCCACTCACTCACTCACTCACTAACCCAACACACCCAGCCACACACTGACCCCACAACACCCTCACCCTGACCCCCACAACATCCTCACCCTGACCCAACACTCACCCACACACTGACCCCACAACACCCACTCACTCACTAACCCAATACACTCAGCCACACACTGGCCCCACAACACCCTCACCCACACACTCATCAATCCCACAACACCCTCACACACTCACCAAACCCACACCTTCACTAGAATTTCGAAGATTGAGGGGGGATCTTATAGAAACTTACAAAATTCTTAAGGGGTTGGACAGGCTAGATGCAGGAAGATTGTTCCCGGTGTTGGGAAAGCCCAGGACAAGGGGTCACAGTTTAAGGATAAAGGGGAAATCCTTTAGGACGAAGATGAGAAAAACATTTTTCACACAGAGAGTGGTGAATCTCTGGAACTCAGAAGGTAGTTGAGGCCAGTTTGTTGGCTATATTTAAGAGGGAGTTAGATGTGGCCCTTGTGGCTAAATGGATCAGGGGGTATGGAGAGAAGGCAGATACAGGACACTGAGTTGGATGATCAGCCATGATCATATTGAATGGCGGTGCAGGCTCGAAGGGTCGAATGGCCTACTCCTGCACCTATTTTCTATGTTTCTATGTTTCACCCACTCACCAACCCCACAACACATCCACTCACTCACTCACTCACTCACTAACCCAACACACCCAGCCACACACTGTTTCCACAACACTCTCACCAACTCACAGACCCCACACCCTCACACACTCACCAACCCCACAATACCCTCACACATCTGAGGTTGAGAGGACTGTACACCTGGAACATGAATAGAATAGGCTGTGATATGGGGAATTGCCTCCCTGGGGTGGGGAGCACAGGCAGAGAGGAGAAGATGGTTGGTGCAAGGTGGGGCTGAGGGAGTGTGAAAGGCATGGGGTAGAGAAGGCATACTCACCCTGTGAATCTCAGGAGCAGGACAAACGTCAGCGATCTGCCTGCACTCACTTTGTAACTTACATCTCTGGGTTGTCCCACACCAGACGCACTGATGGCCGCGGTTCTGTCGCCCCCAGCACTCTGAGCAGTCTGAGCTCCCACTCGCACAGTTATACACCTCCACTGCAGAGACAGAATGTCCAAGTCATGTCTCATTCCCTACTTTCATGCCCAGGCTTAATGAGCTTTGCAAGCAGTTGAATAAGCAATGTTTGGTGATTTCCAGCCGGCCATTAACAAACCATATTCATCGTATTTTTAGCATCTAATGTCATTTCAAGAAATCCAGGTCCTTTTCCAGATTTCATATCCTAATTGAGTCAGGTCTCTTAATTCTCAATGCACATGTAGATATGAAATAAATGCTGCCTCTACACTGCCAAGTCAACACTGCCAGAAGAGGGAAAGCACAGGTTACATACAGTTCATGGCACCCTGTGCACCATCCCAAACATGCCTATTGCTAGCATAGGGACAACACAGGTCTGATAGAGGGTAAAATTCCATCTCCACTGTCTGAAACATTCCCATTCCTGAGGCAGGAACAGTGTGGATCAGTCAGGGTAAAACTCCTTCTTCACTCCCTCAAACATTCCTATTGCTGGGTTAGGAACAGCACAGGTCAGACACAGAGTAAAAGTCTGTCTGCATTGTCCTGTAACACATCCCATGGCAGAGACAGCACATATCAGACATAGTATACAACTCCCCCAGACATTGCCAGGTTGGTAAGAAGCACAGGTCGGCTAACTGGACTTTGGATGTGCCTGAATCCAACCGAAACAACCATTCTCATAGTAACCATCTAAGGCCATTCAGAGATGGGTTCGCGTGTCTCTTCATTAGGAGCTTCATCCAACACGGAATTCACGTATTATGGAATTCACTCCTGTGGAGAGCACCTCCCTCTTGGGGACCACTCCGCTCCTGTGGGAATCACCTAGAGAGATCTCTTCACTCCTGCAAGGATCATTTGAAGGAATCTCTCCACTCCTGCAGGATCACCCAAGGGGATCTCCACTCCTTCAAGGATCTCCAACAGTAAACTCTCTGCTACTATAGGGCTCGCCAATGGAGATCTCACCACTCCTGCAAAAGATCTGCAGCATGTAATTCCATTCTAAATAATACAGGGAGAATCAATCTGACAAGATCTAGCAAGACAAGGCCGGGCAACCTGTTATACATGCCAAGGTGCATTAACGCATAGTTTACCAAACCTGAGATGGTGCTGGGATTGTCAATCTGCTTCTCTGGGTCTTCCTTCAGCTTCAGACTGATGGGAAAGTGCTGGCTTGAGTTGGTTGTAAACAACTGTGAACAAAGTAAATGATGAGCTGCATGGGACTCCAGGAGGCAGCAGGGATCAGAGAGGGGTAAAGGTGTGCAGGTGAAAGCCAGATAGGTGCAATTGTGCCAAACCTTTCCCATCAATGCACGACCACCTTTGGACCATCACCGATGCACAATTCCCCATGCACTATATGTTCCCACGCACTGGAAGCCTCCAACCACCAGCTCCCATCGCAAGCTCCAAGTGAAAGCTCTTGTGCACAACCACCCCTACATCACAAGTTCCCATACAAAAGCTGCCATGCATGGCAAGCTCCTGCACACCGCAAGCTCCCACATGCAAATTCCCATGCACGCTGCAAGCTCCAACATATATAAGTCAATAGGGACTAGATAAATTACTTTTGGAAATGCTAGTTAAGGTTACCGTGCCCAATAGCAATTGGGCATGGTGCCAGGGGTAAGTCATCTACCCCTTTTCAAATAGTACCATGGGCCTCTTGCGCTCATCCGAGGGATGACGGTTTCAGTCAGTGTACTTTTCTCAAGGCTCATTCCACACGCGGAAGACCCACAAAATTCAGACTTAGCGTGGTGCTCAGATCCCTGGGATATTCTTAAAGGGAAGATCCCATCAACAGAGTCACATCTGACAGAGGTGTTTGAGAGGCCGATGAGGTTGGTAACTGATGTTATAATGTTAGATCAAGGAGGCTGCTGAGTCCAGTGTGCTGCTGTGGGTTGATAGATCTCCTTTGCCATGCAACTATTTAATTCCAATTGTTTGTGGTCAAGGCCCTGTGGAAGAATAGTAGAGGTATAGCACTGTACTCACCCTGACATCGTCACACAACACCTGGGAACTGTTGAGCCACCGCGCCTCGTATACCTGGTGTCCAACCTCACACTGCAGTTTTCTGCCCTAGAGCAGAGAAGAATACTCTAAGAATGGCATCTACTCTCACCCAGGTCAGCCCCACATCCTGCCCTTGCCTCATTCTGTTCCCTCCCGTTAATGCCACTGTCTTAACTCTTAGTCCCTCGTCTCTTTACCTGCACCATCAGCACTCTAAGGCCCTCAGGTCCAACCCTTCTGTTCTGACCAGCTGCTTCACTCACCTGTCCCCATCCCCACCTATCTTCTCTGAACCCTATCTACACCAGCCTTGGTATGGACCTTCAGATCAATCGTAATCCCCTCCTCACCAGCCTGCGCCCTCAGCTCGGACTCTTTGAGATGCGACCCCTTCCACCACCCCCACCATGAGCGCTGGTGTAGTGATGTGGAGGGGAATGTGCATGTGATGGTGTCCCCCTGCTCCGGCTCAGGGTCCTGTGGTTGGGGCAGGTGAGGTTATAACAAGCAGCGTGAACTCATTGTGACATCTGTGACTGGCTACGCTCCAAGATCACCTGACAAGTTGTCCAATATTCAGTTGACCATTGTCAAATGTTCTTCAGGCTTCATGCCCAGTAACTGCCTTTATTCTGGCCATTTTATGCTGGTTATATAATCAGGGAAAAGTCTGCAGTGGTTACCTGGAGCGGTGCACTGTTATTTATGGAGACTGGGAAGCTTCGGGTGGTCCCAGTGGAAACTGGCAGGACTTGAACCGGCATCATTTGGGGGCACTGTGCGAAAGTCTGCAACAGAAAGTAGCAGAGAATTAAAGCAAGCACCCAGAAACCTATCCAAGAGCACCTCCTCAGTAATGGGCTGACGATTCCCATATCCAGCAGAGACATTCCCAGCCCTCAGCCCCTGAGAGCGGGAGGCTGGACAGGTAGTCGTGCAAACCTCCTGCTTCATTATTCATTGACGCAGATAAATAAGACTGAAGACACTGTCACCAAGAAGTGGAAGCTGACAAAGGCCATTCAGTCTCAAATCTGCTCCCCATTCATTTATCTTCTGCAATTTACCTGATTAATTAATTTTTTTGGAGAGTAAAAATGTAATGTTTGACCTTAAATATGCACAAATAATGAGTATTTACAGCTCACTGGCAGAAAGTTTTCTACCTGAGAGAAGGTGCAAGGTGTTACTCCAGCACTTTGTGTTCTTTTGTGTATTAACCAGCATCTGCAGATCTTTGTTTCGACTGCATAATATGCTTGGCCTTCATTGTTCAGGGCATTGAGTGTAAGAGTCACAAAGTCATGCTACTGCATTATAAGACTTCGGTTAGCCTGCCTATGTAGTATTGTCTGAGGTTCTGGTCGTCCCATTACAGGAAGGATGTGGAGGCTGTGGAGAGTGTGCAGATGGATGCCACCTAGATTTCTGGGTAGTAACTATAATAAGAGGCTGGCAAAATCAGATTGTTTTCTCTGGAGTGTCAAGAGATTGTGGGGAAACCTGACAGATGTACAGATATATGAAATTTTGAGAGGCATAGATAGGGAAGACCTTCTTCCCAAGATGGAAATGTCAAAGACTGGAGGGCAAAGTTTTAAGATTAGAGGGAAAAAAATGAAAGGAAATATGCGGAGCAAGCATTTTTTACACAGAGAGTGGTGGGTGCCTGGAATGCACTGCCAGGGTGGATGTGATTTGATTGTGGCATTAAAGAGACTTTTTGATAGGCACATGGGTATGCAGGGGATGGAGTGGTATGGATCACATACAGGCAGAGATTATTTCAAAATGGCATCATGTTCAGCATGGGCATTGTGGGCTGAAGGGCCTGTTCCTCGGATGTATTGTTCCATGTTATCTGAATTTTAGGAGCATTCCTCTCTTCACAAGTACGGACACTACCTTACCTCAGGTACTGCACCAGTTACACTGCTCTTGCACTCTGCTTTCTGTGAGACACACTTGTGATTGGGTACACACCAGAAGCAGGTCCAACGAGTTTGTAAGCAACTTCTGCATCTGAAAAATCCAAAGAACACCGGTAATGACAATGCACAGAAATAACAGACGCCTAACCCCAGTTGCATGCTCATTGGAAATGTAAAACAGACACATTTTACCTAATAATCAAGTGGAATTAACTAGAACCAATGATGTCCTAAGTGTGGGAATGTCACAACATATTCTTACACAATCCCACTGCATTTGGTCCCTCCATCACAACACAACATGCTGATACAGACCCATCACTGCTGGCCATCCCCTGCCCGACAAACACATACATGCACTTTGACTCTAGGGATACAGCATGGAATACACCCTTCAGTCCACCGAGTCCGCACCAACCATCAATCAACCCATGGACTAGCATTATCCTATGCCCATTGGGAACAATTTACAATTTTACCGAAGCCAATTAACATACAAACCTGTACCTCTTTGCAGTGTGGGAGGAAGCCCGGAGCACCAGGAGTATCCCAGGATGACTAGGGATACTGTCTGTATGGAATTTGCACGTTCTCCCTGTGACCGCATTGGTTTTCTCCAGCTGCTCCAGTTGCCTCTCACATTCCAAAGATGTACAGGTTTGTAGGTTAGTTGGCCTCTGTAAGTTGTCCCTAGTGTATGGGTGATCGCTGGTTGGCATGGACTCGGTGAGCTGAAGGACCTGTTTCCACGCTGTATTTCTAAACTAAGATGTGAATAAAGGGATGGTGTAGAGGGTGGGCTTCAGATTTCTGGATCTCTGAAATATTTTTTGGGTAAGATGGCAACCTGCACAAGCTAGAATAACAGTGTTAACAGCATTGATGTACAGAGGGGTCTTGGGGTTCAAGTCCATATCTCACAGAAATAATTTGGTATCATATTCACACAGATATTGTGGGACGGAGGACCTTTTCCTGTGCTGTACTGTTCTGTGTTCTATCTATCCGTGGGGAGATTTGTTGGTGCTGCTGGAAAGAGTTGGCAAGGGAATGAGACACAGTCTGAAGAAGGGTTTCGGCCCGAAACGTTGCCTATTTCCTTCGCTCCATAGATGCTGCTGCACCCGCTGAGTTTCTCCAGTACTTTTGTCTACCTTCGATTTTCCAGCATCTGCAGTTCCTTCTTAAACAATGAGACACTGAGTCAGTGTAGGGGGTGGGGGCGCAGGCCTGGAGTCGCAGTTAAATGTAGAAAGCTAAGTCAATCCTATAGGCGGAGCAGACGTGGATGTTTTAAAGCACACGGTAAGAATGTGAGCTGAAATGTTAATTCAAGGATTCTGACGAGCAAGGCAGATGAACTTAGAGGACTGATCAACACATGAGAATATTGATATTGTTGCTGTCACAGAGACATGGTTAAAAGAAGGACAGTACCGGCACCAGATCATTCCTTGGTGCACAAACTTCAGATGTGCTGCGGGGGTTGATGATCGGAAATGCAACAGGGAAGGGGCATTGCCATATTCTGTAGAGTCCACGCGGTAAGAAGGGAGGATATCCTGGAAGGAAGGGCTTTTAATGGGGCTGTGTGGGTCATCACTTTGGTGAGGACATACTACACACCACATAGCAGTCAGCAGGAAACAAAGCAACAGATATGTAGGCAAATTGTAGAGGTGTAAAACTAATAGAGATGAATTCATAAGAGTTTTCATTTTTCCCAATATTAACTGGGTTCGCCTATTTGTGAAAAGCTGGGAGAGGGAGGAATTTTCAACGTATATCTAGGAGAGCTTCTTGAGCAAGAATTTAGATAGTCCTACTGAAGAAGGACGGTACTGGAGATAATCTTAGGAAATATACCTGGGCAACTATATGAAATGTCAGTGGGAAAGCATCTCGGAGATGGTGGTAATATTACTGCAAGGTTCAAGATACATAGAACAGGGGATAAAGAACAGTACAACACAGGAACAGATCCTTCCGCCCACATTGTCTGTGCCGAACTTGATGCCAAGTTAAACTAATCTCCACTGCCTGAACATAATTGATATCCCTTCGTTCCCTGCATATTCATGTCCAAGGTAGTTAGAGCTATGGGTGGTCCAGAAAATAAGATCCTGAATCAGAAGGAAAGGTCAATTTCAACATCATAAGAACTTGGAATAAGTAGATTGGGGTTGACAAGTAGGAATCATTGAGAAATGAAATAATGGATGTTGCACATTGCTACAAGGATGGAAGACTTTCAGGGCTAGAGAAAGTGTGGGTGAGTACTTAAAATGAGGCTAGGAAAGCAGAGGTTGCACAAAATATCACAGACAGATAAGATGAGGTAAAATCCCACGGAACTTTATAATAGTAGAGAAGGTTAATTCACATTAGATCTACAGTGAGAGTAAATTGGATAAATATTGGCTTGGTCATGGAAGATAATGGGTAGTGGAGGAAGGTATTTCTCTGACTGGCGGTGTGTTACCGACTGTGTTTGGCAAGGATCAACGCTGAGAACCTCTGTTGTTTATGATGTACACAAATAATTTGAATGAAAATGTAGGAGGTCTGATCAGTAAATTTGCAGATGACACAGAAATAGCTGGAAATGGTGAGGCAGGTCACCAAAGGATGTAGCAGGGTACAAATCAGTTGGAAATTTAGCAGAGAAATAGCAGATGCAATTTAATCTGGACAAGTGTGCGATGCTGCACTTTGGAAGGAGAGAAGTACACAGTAAGGGCAGGACCCTTGGAAGCATGGATGCACAGAGGATCGGGCTGAAAGTCCACAGCTCCCTGAAAGTGGCACAAGTAGATAGGGTGGTAAAAATGAGTACAGACTGCCTGCCTTCATGGGCAGGGCACTGGTAATAAAAATTGGTAAGCCATGGTGAGCTGTTTTTGGAGTATTATGTGCAGCTCTGATTGCCACATTATAGGAACAATGTGGAGGCTTTGGCAAAGGTGCAAAGGCGATTTACCAGTGTTGTTTGGATCGAAGAGTGTTTAGCTATATGAGAGGCTGAACAAAGTTGGCTTGTTTTTTTCTGGAATATTGGAGGTAAGGGGCGACCTGATAGAAGTTTACAAAATTATGAGAGGCATAGTAGGGTAGAAGGTCTGTGACTTTTCCCAGGATGGAAATACCAAATACTAGGGTTAATAACTATAACGTGGGAGGGTGGATGTGTAAAGGAAATTTACAATGGATATTTGTTTTTTACAGAGGATGGAAAGTGTTGCTACAGGAATGGGTAGAAGCAGATACAATAGCAATGTTTAGGAAGTGGTTAGACTAGAGGAAATGGAGGGATATGGACGATGTCCAGGCAGATGCGATTAATTTAATTTGGCATCACGGTCAGTGCAGACATCAGGAGTCGAAGGGCCCTTTCCTATGTTCTCTCTGGGGTCAGTGAATGGAGGATTTTCCTTTTCTTGGGTTTAGTGATAAAGGATATTCAGTTTCCCCAGGGTCGTGCTTCTCTCTGTGAATCGATATAGAGACACAACATAAGCAAGAATGGTAACAATGGGTGACTCACGCTGTCTTTGCATCAACCTTTCCTGTTCTCTCACAATCATAGAAGGTTACATTTCCAGACACGATCAATCGATTGTCCACCTCGATTGCCACTGTTACAATAACATGATCTAAATATTAAATAAACAGTATTAATCAAGGCCGTGCCAATGTTACACCAGAAGAACACAGAGCTAATATACACAGTGCTTGGAGGAACTCAACGGGTCAAGCACACGACATTTCGGGTTGGGATCCTTCTTCAGACTCAGAGGAGGAGAACTTCGTCAAAGTAGGCATATTTTGAGGAGACTTCAGAGTGGAGCACTAAAATGGAGGGTTTTCATCAATATTCCTGCACTAACTCCTCTCCCATTCCCACACTGACCTTTCTGTCCTGGGCTTTCTCAATTGTCAGTGAGGCCCAGCGCAAATTGGAGTTTAGTTTAGTAATGTCTAGTTTAGTAATATTTTTGGTTATTAGGTGGTGTTATGTGTGTGGGGGGAGGGTGAAACAGAGCTTTCTGTCTCTCCCTTCGGGGGAATGCGACTTTTTTGTCTTATCCCCCTTCTCTTCCCCCGTCTGCGCTGAGGCCTAATGGCGGAGCTGGCGGCCTCCAACCTGCGACCGACCTCGAGGGTCTGGAGGTAGAGCCAGCCAGGACTCACCAACGCGAGGCTGGCCGTCTTCGAGCTGTGGCGACGTCCGGGTAGCGGCACGACTCGGCGCTCCGGTGAGGGCGGACAGCGCGGGGCTGAGACACTCTCGTGTGAGCGGCACGGCTACCGGCTGGAAGGCGCTCCCGTGTGAGCGGCCTGGGTACCGGCTGGAAGGCGCTCCCGTGTGAGCAGCCCGGTGCGGGGCTGAGACGCTGCCTTGTGGGCGGCCCGGTGCGGGGCGGAGACGGTGCTCCGGCGGCTGAGGCGGCGGCGACCTGGATCCGGGGCTCGGCCGCGGGCCAGTGGAGGACAATGTCGGGAGCTCGCAGGTCACAGGCTGGTGCCTGTTTTCCGGAGCACCCGTTGCAACAGCTGCGTCCGCTGGACTGGAGGGCGGCAGCTTCGACCACCCCCGGGCCGCGGAGCTTGAACCGCGGGACTGACTTACCATCGCCCGGTGGGGTATCGCCTCGGCGCAGAGGGAGAAGAGGAGGGAAGAGACAGTAACTCTAAGACTTTTGCCTCCATCACAGTGAGGAGGTGTTTGGTGAACTCACTGTGGTGGATGTTAATTTGTGTTTATTGTGTTTTGTTATTATTACATGTATGGCTGCAGGCAACAGCATTTCGTTCAGACCGAAAGGTCTGAATGACAAATAAAGGATTCAATTCAATTCAATTCAATTCAAAAGCAGCTCGTATTTCGCTGAGTGTTTAAGAAAAGGGTCTGAAGAAGGGTTTCGGCCCGAAACGTTGCCTATTTCCTTCGCTCCATAGATGCTGCTGCACCCGCTGAGTTTCTCCAGCACTTTTGTCTACCTTCATATTTCGTTGAGGTAGCTTACACCCCAGCGGTATGAGCATTGACTTCTCTAACTTCAAATAAACCTTCCTTTCCCTCTCTCTCCATCCTTCCCCCTTCCCAGTTCTCCGGCCAGTCTTATTGTCTCCAACTATATTTGTTGTTAACTTCTCCCAGCTAACAATTATCTATTATACACTTCAATTGATTTCCATTCTCTTTATCCTGTTTTTATACCTTACACTTCCTTATCAATGTATCTCCCTCTCCCTTGATATCAGTCTGAAGAAAGGTCCCGACCCGAAATGTCACCCATTCCTTCTCTCCAGAGATGCTGCCTGTCCCGCTGAGTTATTCCAGCATTTTGTGTCTATCTAAGATTCCTGCATCATCTATAGTTTTGTGAGAGCTGTAAGGTTAACAGAATTTTACATAGCTGTAAGTTTAACCTAGGCAGTGGGAAATGTTACAGAATAATTATCAGGAATAGAACTTGCAGTGAATGGATTTAAGAAAGCTGGGATGAATGAGTTAAAGGCAAAGCACCTCTTAATAGCAGCTGTGTTTTTGCTGAAAATTTAGATAAAGTAGCACAAGGGTTTGGAAAAAGAAATGTGGATGATGTCATATATATGGGTTTCCAAAGACATTTGATGAGAGTCACATATATCTGTGTCATCATATGTAAAGGATGTGGAATAATTGAGCTGTGGCAGCTTTTTGGGAAAAGTACAGTGAGGGCACAAGGGAGGGGTGGGGTGAGAGCGGGGGTGGGAGTGAGAAAGTGGGTTGTTGGAGAGGGTCAGTTAAAGGTTATCTAAAATTGGAGGATTCAGTGTTCATACCATTGGGTTGTAATCACCCCAAGTGGAATATGAGATACTGTTCCTCCAGTTTGCGTGTGGCCTCACTCTGGCAATGAAGGAGGCCCAGATCAGAAATGTCGGAATGGGATATGGGAATGAAAGATAAAATGGTTAGCAATCAGGAGATCCAGTAGGCCTTGGTGGACCAAGCGCAAGTGTTCAACAAAATACTCTAAGCCTGGTCTATCAATCAGCAAGAAGTCAAGCTTCTACATAGAGTCTGCATACCTTTATCGGACAAGAACGCTGGGTACTTGGCCTTCTGTAGGAAAGGACAATGCACCATCTGTGACGGGCCTGAATTATTTTCAGAGATGGTAGCTGAAATCTTCTCCACATTAACATAATGACAGCGAACATCCCTGCCCATTAACTGTGGAACATGTCCATTGATGATGATTTCAATGTTCTACAAAGAATGGAAGACCGCTTTCAGCAACAGTGGGATAGACAGAGACAACTTGCATAAACTTCATATCTTTTGACATAGATAGATCACAACTGGAGACTTAGCACACAAAATTAATATTGACCACAGACTGCAGTAAATGCTTGGTAAACGCAGAAGTTTTTCAGGACTAAATTACAAAAGTGAGAAGATAAGAGGCAAACGCTTCAGGAGAGAATTCCATAGCTTTGGCATATTCAACAATCATGGACAGCAGAAATAAAAGATCTACATTTCTTGCACGGTTCTAGACCCAGAAGAGAACGCAGAGATAGAAAGGAAGACCATAGACAGATCAGAAAGCCCTATGTTGCTGGAAGAGGAGCACTTGATTAGCAAGAAGATGGGACCCAATGCTGTAGTACGGCAGGTGGGAGGTTGTAAATCAATAAGGAAGTCAATGACTGCAAAAGACAGAGTGCTGGTGTAACTCAAGTGGTCAAGCAGCACTTTTGGAAGGCATGGAGAGGTGAGGTTTTAGGTTGGGATCCTTCTTCAGACTAATGGTAGTAGTGCCGAGGAGGGTTTTTTTTAAACAGACAAGTGGACAAAGACCAGAGATGAAAATAAGATTAAGGCTATTAAGAGTGAAGGGGAGTAAATTGTGAAGCCAGAGTAAGGTATAAAAGTGGAAGGAGGCCAGGTGAAGGAAAAGGGGGGCAGTATAGTGAGAGAAAGGTGTGTGCATCTGGGTGGGACCCAGAAAGGAAATATGGGGAGTGTGGATGGATAGTTACTAAATTTGGGTGCCATCTGTGTAGTTTGCATGTTTCTACATCCCAAAGACATGCAGGTTTGTTGGGTAATTGACCAAGGCAAATTGCCCTTAATGTGGAGGGAGTGGATGAGAAAGTGGGATAACAGAGAACTAGTGTGAATAGATGATCAATGCTGGGTGTGGAATCAACGAGCCAAAGTGCCTGTTTCTATGCTGTATCTCTAAACTCCTACTCTGGCAATGGAGGAAGCCAAAGACAGAAAGGTGAAATGGGAATGGGAAGTTGAGCTTAAAAGGTTTGCAACTGGGATACCCAGCAGGTCTTGGCGAACCAATGACAATGGTCACCTAATCTACGCTTGGTCTTACTGATGCAAAGGAGGCCACATCGGGAGCAGTAGATGTGGTTAGAAGAGATGCGTGTGAACCTTGTTGCAAGGGCTCTAGGATCCCTGGGTGGTTGCACGGAGGTGAAGGAACAGGTGTTACATCTCCTGTGGTTGCAGGGGAAAGTACCTGGGTTGGGTGGGAAGGGATGAGTGGACCTAGGATTTGCAGAAGAAGTGGTCACTTCAGAAAGCAGAGATGGGTGGGGATGGGAAGATGTGACTGGTGGTGGGATCATGTTGAAGGTGGCGGAGAATGATGTGCTGGTTGCGGAGGCTGGTGGGGTCAAAGGTAGTGGCCGGGGGAACTCTATCCTTGTTCCATCCGGGGGAAGGAAAGCTAGAGCAGAACTGCGGGACAGAGGAGGCACTAGGTGAGGGCTCCATCAACAACAGCATGAGGAAAACCTGCAGGAGGGAAACCACGTTTACTAAAGAAAGAGGACAACTCGGATGTTCTAGAATGGAAAGCCTCATCTTGGGAGCAGATACAGCGATGACAGTGAAATTCGGAGTATGGGATATCATCCTTGCAAAATACAGGGTGGGAGGAGGTGTAGTCCAGATAACAATGGGAGTCAGTGGTTTATAATAGACGTCAGTCAATAGAAAGTCTGAAGAAGGGTTTTGACCCGAAACAGATATGCTATCTGACCCGCAGAGTTATTTCAGCATTTTTTGTCTATCGTCAATCAATAGCTGACCCCAATGATGGAGACAAAGAGATGGAGAAAGGGAAGAGAGGTGCCGGAGATAGTCAAAGTGAATCTGATGGCAGGGTGTTAGTTAGTGGTAAAGTTTATGAAATCAACGAGTTAGCTATAGCCATTACACATTACTGGCTAAGGGCGAGACAGTACTGGCAGCTTAATGTTAAAGGGGAACAAGACAGCAGTGGTCTGTGATGGCATTGCTAATGGTTTGTCCAGTGAGGCTGTGTGGGTGATCACCTTGTTGGGAGTGTACCCTAGGCCCCAAATAGTCAATAGGAATTAGAGGAAGAAATATGCCAGAAGATTGCAGCCAACTAATACGAGTTGTAATAGTATGGAAATTTAGCTTTCCCAATATAGACTGACAGCCATGGTACAAAGGGTTTTACAGGGAGGAATTTGTCAAATGTGTTTAGGAAAGTTTCTTCAGGCAATATACAGAGCACCATAGAAGGGAGGTGGCAAACCTTGATCTAGGGGAATCAAGAACTAGAGGGCCTAGGTTTAAGGTGAGGGGAAAGATTTAAGAGGAACTTGAGAGGCAACTTTTTCACACAGAGGTTGGTGGGTAACAAGTTGCCAGAAGAAGTAGTTTATTCAGGTACAATTTGGACAGGCACATGGATAGGAATGATTTGGAGGGATATGGGCCAAATGCAGGCAAATGGGACTAGCTTAGACAGGGCATCTTAGTCGGCGTGGACAACTTTGGCTGAAGAGCCTGTTTCCGTGCTGTACGAATCTATAACTCAGATATAAATGCAGCCTTGCAACTTCCAGACAAAAAAGACTGATAGACCTGAGATGAAAAGCAGCCCGGTTATTATTAGCATCCTGACTACAGTCTATATTGTTTCTGCTGCAGTCAATGACAGCCTTAGTTCATTCAAACCATTCTTGAGTCATCGTTTACAATGTCTCACTCAATCCTGTTAGCAATATCCTTTGTGACCCTAGCCCCCTTGCACCGTTCACCATATTCACTGCCTCTGGACAGTTGTTGGTGCCCACAGGTTCTGATATAAATGTATGTTTAAAATCCATTCAAAAATCAGAAAACACCAAGCATTCATCCACTGTTATCAGGAGAGAAACCAAGAGATATACAGAACCTTTACGGCTGCAAGGCTATTGTCGATTTTTGACGGAGTAATGTTCATGGTTGGACATTTTGCTATTCCAGAGTTGAGGTCGATCCAGAATGAGGGTTGAGTGGAATTAGCACAATCCTGCTGTAGAGTACAGCTGGGAAAGAAAAGTCATAGTGTGGGTTATACACAGGCAGCTCAAAGACTCTGTACAACATAATCATGTACATATGAGGCATGCACAGATTATTCCGAGGACTTTTAGCAGAAACTGAGACCAAGCACAGTGGGGTGACGGGTGAATATCATACACAGCTCAGTTTGAGACATATACAGACCACAAAAAGCTTGCAGCCCAGCGGTATGAACATTGGCTTCTCTAACTTCAAGTAGCCCTTGCTTTCCCTCTCTCTCCAACCCCTCTCCCTTCCCAGTTCTCCTATGTCTTACTGTTTCTGACTACATTTTATCTTTGTACCGCCCACTCCCCTGACAGGTCTGAAGAAGGGACACAAAATTGCTGGAGGAACTCAGCGGGTGCAGCAGGGTCTGAAGAAGGGTCTCAACCCGAAACGTCACCCATTCCTTCTCTCCAGAGATGCTGCCTGTCCCGCTGAGTTATTCCAGCATTTTGTGTCTACCCACAAAACTCTAAACTTTGTTGACATAGGCAGGCTGCTCGAACATCTTACTCACAATGTACTTAATCTATGAACCAATGTTGTATAACGTTAGTACCTCCACCAATGTAAAGCACTTTGGCCAACGAGAGTTGTTTTTTAAATGTGCTATAGAAAAAAGTGATTTGACTTGACTTGACAAAGACTGAGACAAACACAAACCATTCAAAAGCAATACGTAGCATAGACTAAAACAGATACATGCTGCTCAAAAATTATGCACAGTACAAACTGAGAGATCCATAGTCGGCACCAACAAGACACACAGCGTAGACTGAGAAATTCATGGTCTGCACTAACACTATACAAAGCACAAACTGAGACAGACACGGGCTGACCAACACTATCCCAGGCAAGGACTGAAACCATAAGAAACGCACTCAAACACTATTCAAGGCACAGATTGAGACAGATACTAACTGTATCTGTGACTAAACTTAGCATGAGATAAACACAGCTTCTAAATTATACTTCTTCATGAACTGTGGCATCCCCTCCACCAATATGGACAGTCTGAATGGTATCTCATCTGTTTCACACACTTCTGCTCATATCACCTCTCAACCTGTAATCCAAAAATTCTGGAACGAAATATTTGAAATCTTCACAAAATTATTTAAAATAAAACTTGTACCAAAAGCAGAATAGATCATTTTTGGAATATCGGAAGGTAACCCCGAATTAAACGTGTTTCAAAAGAACTTACTTAATTACGGGCTAATAATGGGAAAAAAGCTTATACTCAAATTTTGGAAAAATGCTCCAATACCAACAATAAAAATGTGGATTTCAAACATGTTCGAAACACTACACTTGGAAGAGATGAGACTCCTCCTAGCAGGCAAAGCAGACCACTTCCAAAAGACGTGCATTTATGGAACTATTACAAGTATAAGGTGCAATAGTAATTTAAAATATAAATGGTACCATGATCTGGTAACGGGGGGGGGGTATAAAATAAAGTTTAAAAAAAAAAATACGGTTGGTATATCCTTGTTTGCGGAGTTTTGTGTTACAATAGAGCGATTGTTTTTCCTTTTTTTTCTTTTCTTTCTAGGGTCTAATTTCCTTTCTTTACTTCCTTCTCTAACTTCTTCCCTAAGGGGCTTTCTTTTCCCAACACTTTCCTGCACCTTCACGATTCTTGCTCACTTTCCTTACTTCTTTTATTTCTATCTTTTTTAAAGCTCGAAAAACGAAGTAGTACAACAAATGTATTAAGATATATGTGATGTGTATTATTGTAATTTACTGTACTTCTAATTAAAAAATAAATAAAAATAAATAAAAATAAAAAAACCTGGTTAGAGGAAGAACGGAGGGTCCCTGGTCCTCACCTTCCACCTCAGCAACATCTACACTCAATGGATGATCTTTCACAATTTTGTTTCAGCTCCAATATGATTCTACCCTCGAACACATGAACATTGAACATTCAGTGTATGCACAGCAGTGTGAGTGATACACGTTGGGCAACCACCCGATACATGTGTCAATCAGAGTGATATGTCACTAGTCATTTACTCTATAGAGAGCACAGTGTGTGATGTATAGAGTGAATGTGCTGTATATGTTAATCACAATCAGTATGTCTAGTGTAGTCACTCAGAATTACTGAAGCACTCAGCAGCACTGAACCAGGCCTTTCAGCCCACCACGTTCATGTCAATTGCTTTACTCCTACAGTAATCCCATTCATCCATACTAGGTCCATATCAGTCTATGACTTGCTAATTTAAGTGCCTGTTGAGATGCCTCTTAAATATAGTTATTGTATCTGGTTTCTCCACCTCCTCTGACAGTATGCTCATGATATCAACCACTCTCTGTATAAAAACAAGTCCCCTTAAAGCTCATTCCTCTCATCTTCAATCCATGCCCTCTCATGTTTGACACGTCTGCCACAGGAAGAGGATTCAGGCAATCTACCCTATCTAACATTGTTGTAGTCACCTCTCAGCCTTTGCTCTAGGGAGAACAACCACAGCCAATCTAATCTCTCTCCATAACTAAATTCCCCCAATCAAGGCAACATCCTGATAAATCTCCTCTGTACTCTAATTTGCAACTACTCTTTTAATAGTACTTTTACAAAGACGTTGAGCAATATTGAGTGAGGCAGCATCTATGGAGCGAAGGAAATAGGCAACGTTTCGGGTTGAAACCCTTCTTCAGAAAGGTCTCGACCCGAAACGTTGCCTATTTCATTCGCACCATAGATGCTGCCTCACCCACTGAGTTTCTCCAGCATTTTTGTCTACCTTCGATTTTCCCGCATCTGCAGTTCCTTCTTAAACATCTTGAGCAATATTGAGTCATGACCCAAAACACCGACTCACCCTTTCCCTTCACAGATGATGTTTGACCCATTAAGCTCATCCAGCAGTTTGTGTTTTGCTGAATATTTCCTTCTTCTTCTTTTATCAGTCTGTCTGACTACATTTCCTGAATAGACAGGACATAAATACCTGAAGATTTCTGCCAATGCTTCTCTGCAGCTTGGACAAGCTTGCATGGGCAGATCTCTAACCTCTTCCTCATTAACAGCATCCTGTGGCAACACAGATGACTGGGGATTTCTAGAAATCTCTCTTATTTCAACATTCTCTATCCCACAGATCCCATTGCTGATTCTTTTTTCCTTTCCCTTATTTATCTCTGTTTGTTTACACCACCTCAAGACAGAGGAGCTGTAATTAACAAACCTTCCCTGCTCTCACCCGCTGTCATCCTGTCACAGACATTCCCTTTGCTCCCTCCACCCCTCCCCAGTTACTGCAACTGGTTTCTCAGTTCTGATCAAACGTCATTGTTCTGAAACATACTTTGTTGCTCCCTCTGCCACTGATGCTGCCTGGCCTGCCCTGTCCCTCCATCTGCAGTTCCTTCCTACACATGTCCCTCCAGCATTGTCTGTTTTTATTTAAGACTTCCAACATCTGCAGTGTTTCGCTTTTTGCAGATCCAGCCGTAATCTGATTGAGGTTTGGAACATGTTTAAAGAGAAGAATTATCATTTTCTTAAATTCTTCCATACCGGCTCTCCAAGGTACACCATCCACAGTAGGCATCATGTGCTCCTAAACACTCCTGGCAGGACTGGGACTGGTTGCAGGAAGCAACCCTCACCCGACTGATCTGTGAAAAGCAAAGCAAAGCTGAGGATTCAGTGGTGAAACGACCAGTGTGGGACCACCCAGTGAACTTAATCAACTGGGCATTAACCAATGTGACACTGCAAGAACACACATCACTCAATGAGCAGCAGCAAAACTTGTGGGAGATCTAAGCAAATCACGTCACCAAAGGCTTAATGAACAACGGAGCTCACAAGGAAACTAAAGCCTTTAACAACTGTGCACGGGGAAGGTAAGGGCTGGAGTTTGTGGTGGTCCACTTGGTGCTGGATTGTGTGGTCCTGTGTCAACATCAACCACAATGAGCAGAAGCAAATCCCAGGACACGAGTGAGTGAGGGAAATGACAAGACATGCAGGGATAGACAGGGCTAACATTCAATATTAATAACATGGAATGGAATGAAGAATTACAACAAATCAGTCCAGGTCTGGATTTAACCAAAGACAGGCATAAAATGCTGGAGTAACTCAGTGAGCCTGGCAGTTTCTTTGGAGAAAAGGAATAGGTGACTTTTTGGGATGAAACCTGAAGAAGGGTATTGACCAAAAACATCACCTGTTCCTTTTATCTAGAGATGCTGTCAGATGCGCAGAGTTACTCCAGCATTTTGTGTCTATCTTTGGTGTAAACCTGCATCTGCAGTTCCTTCCTACACATGTCTGGGTTTATTTTATTTTATTTTTTTAGTTTAGAGATAGAGCATGGAAATAGGCCCTTCGGCCCACTGTGTCCATGCCGACCAGTGATCACCTGTACACGAGTTCTATCCTAAACACTAGGGACAATTTTCAGTAGCCAATTAACCTACAATCATAGGGAGAACACACAAACTCCGTACAGGCAGCACCTGTAGTCAGGATCGAAGCCAGTTCTCTGGCGCTGTACCGCAGCAACTCTACCACTACGCCACTGTGTCCTGGATATTAGGGGAAGGTACTTAATTGGGACAAGGCAGATTACAATGTCATTAGGCTGAAGCTACGGAGGGTAGATTGGAAGCAGTTGTTATGGGATAAGTCCACAGATGATATGTGGGAGGCGTTTAAAGTTCAGCTGATCAAAGTGTAGGATCAGCATGTTCCAGTAAGGAGGATGGATAAGAACAGCAAGGTAAGGGAACCGTGGATCACCAAGGAGATTGTAAACTTGGTGGAAGAAAAAGGAAGTTTGTCAGGTTTAAGAAGGTCATTTCGGATGGGGCTTATGAGGAATATAAAACTATAAAGCGAGCAGGAAAGTACTCGTGGGCGATTAGAAGGGTCAAAAGGGGCCAAGAAATGTAATTGGCGAGTCAGATTAAAGAAAATCCTAAGGCTTTTTATACGTATGTCATAAACAAGAGGATACCAGGGAGAAGGTAGGACTGCTCAAGGATAAATGAGGATGTAGGTGAGGTACTAAAGGAATACTTTGCATCTGTATCCACTGAGGAAAAGGACTTGTGGAGAATACAAATATGTTCGGGCAGTTTGTGATCGAGAAGGAGGTGGTGCCATGGCTCTTAAAGAGCGTTAAGGTGGATAAGTCCCCAGGGCCAGATGGGATCTATCCCAGGTGATGGTGCTGAAGTTTCTGCAATTGCCTGTTCAATGAATAACGTGTAGTTTGTAAGGATAGATTAGGCCTGTGAGATAAGAACAGCTCTTACCCAGGACCAGAAGCGGGGAAAGCCCAATCATTTACTCAGGGCACAAAACATAAGGTGCTGGAGGAACTTAGCGGATCAGGCAGCATTTGTGGATCGAATGGATAGATGACGTTTCAGGTTGCGACCCTTCTTCACACTGATTGTAGTAGTGGAAAGGAAGCGGACAATATGTGGGGGCAGGACAAAACCTGCCATTTTCTTTGGATACATGTAAGGGGGATTTGATTGACAAATGGGTGACAAAGGTGAGAGATGTAAAGGAAATAAAGAATGTCAGGGAAGGAGAGAGGATAAATGAAATGTTGAGGCAGAGGGAGGGATATAGGTGGAAGGGGATTGTGGGGAAGGGGGGCAGAATAGTTGGATAAAGGGGGCACACGAGAGTTGGGGGGCACAAGAAAGAGAGATGGTGAATAGAGGGGTGTTACTTAGAATTGGAGAATTCATTGTTCATACCATAGGCTTGTAAGTTACCCAAGTGGAATATGAGATGTTGTTTCACCAGTTTGCATGTAACCTCACTCTGACAACGGACGACAGAAAGGTCAGGATGGGAATGGGAAGCAGATTTAAAACAACCGGAATTTCCTCACAGGCTGGCAAAGGACTGCTTGCTATTTAACAACATGTACAGAAGTGTATCCCATTGCATCAGCAACATTGACCTGGCCAGTGAACACCAGCTAGCAAATAGTAACAGTGGCCGGCCTGTTTCTTTGCTAGTAATAAATGCCGGTATGGCCATCAATAACAACAATATCTGCAGTTGAGGGTGTAATGTATGTTATGGTTCCTTCCTCTTTTAGCAACGTTCCAATAATTTAAACACTGAAGTCAGATTACCATGGCAAAGATAGGCTTTGAAAGTTCACAGACCTGGTACATGGTCATCACGTAGAGATAGTTCTGGTCCTCCGGGTCAAACTGCATGATGTGATGGACAGCCTCATCCGATGCCACGAGAAGAAGCTCTCTCTTCAAAATCTGGTTATTCTGCAAGTTTAGCTGGAAGAGTAGGGCCAGATCATCAGACAGGTGCTGGACCTCCAACCACTGCCACCTCCCCCCAAACAGTCCTCACTTCCCATCCCAGCTACCACAGCGCAAGGCCAGTCACGCGACACAGGGGCTTCCAGCTACATACACAATGAAGAGATGCTCTGAAGCACTGACCTTCGCCCAGCTTGCTTTCATTTGAATATGTTAAGGAAAAGTGAAGCAATGAGGCAGGGCAAGTGTCGCAGTGGCTGCCCACAATAAAAGTGGGGAAAGTGGGTGCTGATGGTCCATTTGGCCAGCAGACAGCAGCGGTGATTTCAGGAGAGATGGAAGTCAGTGCTTGCTGCCTGTTGGATACAGCAGACAGGCCGGGACAGTGAACATACCTTTAGAAGTTGGCCATTGGCTGTGCCTAGAAACACCACTGTATGGTTATTCAGACTTGATACTGCCACCGAGGTCAAGCCACTCTCCTCAAAGATCGGGAAAGCCTTCACTGGGTCCCTGATGGCTAGAGGGTGCTGCAGATGGGCAGCCCCACAATCCAGCTGTTCTTCATGCAGCTGCAAAGAAAGGAAAACATTTGGCTCAGATACCTTTTCCTTAACCCCGGCCAATACCACCTTTCAGGAGCCACTCGCTCGCAAGGGCCTGGAAATGTCTCTAAATTCTGCTCAGTCTAAAGCCCTACAATAGGAACCCACAATGACCAGGATTGCACATGTGGACCAGGTATTAACATGAATTTAAAGTGACAATATGGCCTTATCAATTATTAGTACCCATATCTCTTCACTTTCATCTAGACGTCACTGCCTGTTTTACTCCACAAACATTCCAGCAAAACCCTCACACCCTGGATCATTAATTTCAATGGTATTTCTGGACCCCTTCTTGAAGTTCAGTCTGCAAAGATTCACTAGATTAATTCCTAAGATATTAAGCAGAACAATTTTCTAATTTCGAGTTTTGTATGTGAAGCTATCTAATTGATACATGTAATACTCACAGAGAGCTTCACAGAATAACTGTAAGGATATGTTGTTCTTTGGTCAACGTGCAGAACCATAAACCTCGATCTCAAAATAAGGAGTTGGGCAAAAGATCGAGAAGGGAATTCTTCACAAAGAGTGGCGAATCTGGACACATTCAAGGATAGGCTTTCATCAAATCAAACAAGGACTGGAGGATTAAGAGAACTAAGGACCAAACAGGATCTCTCCAGGGGATTTGAAGAGAATTGGTGACAGCATTAGAGATATCCTGACTTTAATTTCCAAAAAAACCTCAATTCGGGAATCCTTTCTTTTGATGGTACAAGTCAATTTGCTATTTATGAAAGGTGAGAGGAGAAAACCAGGGAATTATAGGTCACCTAGTTTAATTTCTCAAGATTACTAAAGTCTATAATTAAGGGTCGGTACACCGTAATTTGTCAGATAATTGGAGAGAACCCAATGTACTTGTAAAGCTTTTTGAAGGGATGACTAAAGTGGTTAAAGTGGAACATATATCTATGGATGTGATTTATATGGATACCTCATACGAGAATGCCAACTGACACTATTCATTGAACCAAAGACAATTTCTAGGACTGGGTGAGGATTTGCTGAGTGGCAGAGATGGAATATAAGGTTAATAGGCAAACAATCAAGCTGACATAATGTGCAAAGTGGTGACCATCAAGGGCGAGTACTGGACACAAATTCTATTCAACTATTTATAAATGGCTTGACAATGGAGTTGAAAGCTGCACATTTAAAGCCAGATAACACAATGGTGGGTGGCATTGTAGTAAGTGTAGATTAACCATTGTATTGCAGACAGATATAAATAAGGAAAATGGGAAATGAATTTCAGTGTAAACATCTCAGAGGTCATTTGTAGCTGAAAGGACCAAATACTTTCTGAATAATGTAACGTGGAACAGTGTATAACCAAAAAGGCCAGGATACCAGGATTCATTAAAATATCAAGGACAAGAGACCAACACAGGACATGAAATGAAGCTGCAGGCAAGATAAATGAAAACCCTAAGATATATTAAGAGTAAAAGGTTGGCTAGGGAAAGAATAGTCCCATTATGCTGGTCTTTGTGTTGTGCCATAGAAATGGGCGATATAATAAATGAATACTTCTCATCTGTTTTTACTGAGGAAAAGATCACAGAAGGTAAGGAATTGAGGTTAGAGTTGCGATGTCGTAGATCAGATACAAAATTATCAAAGAGGAATTGATTGTTTCATAGTGGATTATGGTGGATAAATCTCCTGGCATGACCTAGTGCACCTGTGGAGCTCATGGGGAAACTAGGGAGGAAACTGCAGAAGCCCTTGCAGAGATACTTGCATCATCTATAGCCACAGGTGAAGTTGCAGGAAACTGGAGGATGGCTAATGCTGTACTGTTATTTAAGTAGATCAAAAGAAAAGGATAAGCCAGGCAACCACATGCCAGTGCACCTGACATAATTGGTGGGAAAACTGTTGGAGGATATTTTTAGGGATATGATCCACCAGCATTTGGATAGACAGCGACTGATCAGAGATAGTCAATGTAGCGTTGTGTGAGGGAAATTGTGCCTCACAAATCTAATGGAGTTTTTTGAACAGGCCATCAAAAGGATTGATGAAAGCAGGGCAGTAGACGTTGCCCATATGGAGTTTTGCAAGGCCTTTGACGAAGCCACACATGATAGGCTAGTGGAACGTTAGAGAGCATGAACTCTTAGGCAAATGGATTCAAAATTGGCTTGGAGGAAGGAGTCATAGGGAGGGTTGTGCAGAGTTGTCTTTCTAATGGAGACCTGTGACAAATGGAGTGCCACGGAGATCAGTACTGGGCCCAGTATTGTTTGTTATCTACATGCACGATTTGGAGGACAATGTAGTTAACATTGTTAGCAAATATGCAGATGACATCAAAGTTGCCACATAGTAGACAGTGAGGTAGGATACCTAAGTTTACAAGAAGATCTAGATAACTTGGGATGGTGGGCAAAGGAATGGCAAATGGAATTTAACTCTGACAAGCGTGTGGTGCTGCATTTTGGTATTTCAAACTAGGGCAGGACTTGCACAGTAAATAGTGGACCCTGGAAAGTGTTGCAGAACAGGGAGATCTGGAAGAACAGGTGCATGATTCCCTGAAAGCGGCAAATCAGGTGGACATTGACCCACATCTCCATAGTCCTACATTACAACAGAATGTATCCTGGTTAAATTTCATCAGGAGAAACATGAACATTCCTAGCACCATGCATTAGGAAGGAGAGGCTTCTGTACGGTTTATGAGAATAATGTCTCAAGGAAAATTGCAATGAGAAATTATACAAAGATGGGGCTCTATTTTTTTTCACTTGTATACTCTGACCCGAGTATATTGGGGGTGACACTGAACAGGTTAAAGTGTTTAGGTAAAGATTGAAACAACCCAAAAAATTGCCTATTCATGTCCTCCAGAGATGCTGCCTGAGCCGCTGAGTTACTCCAGCACTTTGTGTCTTAATTGAAACAAATTTTTCAAAATATTTATGTACCACTGAAAGGGGAAACGGAAAGGAAATACCTGTACATCGACCAGCAGAGGAGTTGCCGATCCCTTTCACCCATGTGAAGGTGATGGTGAGTCTCCTTATTGAACCATTGCAATCTTTTAGCTAAAGGAACTCCCAATGTCATTGGGGAGGGAATTGCAGGATTTAGACATGTATTTCTAAACAAGAATAGTGTGCAATTTGAAGGGTAGCAGTGCTGTGGTGCTGCCTTTATCAGAATACAAAACGGGCCTTTATGACTCACCTAGAAGAAAGTCGTCAACACAATCATAACAAATGGGTTAAATAGGCAATGTTAGCAACACTTGAGAAATGATAGGAAATATAACTTACTTCCAATCCTGTCCATTGTCCTTGTTGGTAGGGGCTTGGATTTGGGAGATTTTGTCAGAGTTGGACGTAGGACATTACCCTGAGGAACATCTGTAGGTTCCCACCCGGCCACCTTCCTTTGTGTGAGGCATGACCACTCATTGCAGTGTTTCCCCCATCATGCCACTTGACATGAGTTTTACCAGCGTGCCTTAATGCCATACACAGTCAAATGATACCTTGATGTGAGGTAATTCAGCCTCACATCACCTCTGCTATTCAATTCTTGGGTTCAGGGTGGAGGAACAGTGAGGGGGCCAGAGGGTGAAGTGAGGCAGAGAAGAGAGGAAATAAGCGAGTTCGGTATTCCGACTGCGGGGAGAGAGAGGAAGAGGGGTGATCTGGAGGTGCGGAAAAAATAAGAAAATGAAAATGAGACAAGAGGGGTGATGGTGTAGGGAGGGGGAAGGGGAGGGCATGGGTAAGGGGGAATGGAAGAGATTGGGTAAAGGAGAAGGGGAGGGCGGGGTTGAGGGGAAAGGGAAGGTTTGGGCCTGCAAGAGTGAAGGGGTGATGCTAAGAGCATGAGAGGTTGAGGACATAATCTTCCGAGCCAGACTATCAAAAGGAACCGTGAAATACTTCACTAAAATCCATGTAGACCCATCTACTGCCCTATTCTTTGATACTACCTCAAAATATTCAATCAAATATGAGAGACAGGACCTATCCTGCATAAAGCCATGCTGCCTATCCCTAATAAGTCCTTGCTTTTCCAAATGCAAGTAAATCTTATGAATCTTCCCCAATAATTACACTACCACTCATTCTACGGTTCTCCGGCTTGTAAATGCCTCATTTTTTCCCTGTTTTCTGTTTTAAACAAAATAACAACATTGGCAAAAAACAATTTGCTGGATGAATTCAGAGGGTAAGACAGCATTTGTGAAGTGAAATGAACAGAAAACATTTGGGTCAGGGACTTTCTTTGAGACCAAGAATGATCCCAACTCGAAAGGCCATCTGTCTATTTCTCGCCACAGATGCTGCGTGACCCATTGACTGCCTCCACCGGTTTGTATTTTGCTCACAATCCCAACGTCTGTAGTTTTATGGTCTCCGAACAATACTGGCTATTCTCCAATTCTCTGAGACTTCCACCATGGCTATAGATGTCATAGTCATTGTTTCCCTTGCTACCCTCAGTATCCTGGGATAGGTCCCATCAGACCGTGGATATTTAGTCACCGTAATATTTTTGAGATTACTACTTCCTCCTTAACATCAACATTCTCTGGAATATCAATATATCCCTATCATCCACGTTCTTCCCAATGCAAGATACAAGATACTCATTAAGGACCTCATCCATTTCCTGTGACTCCATGTATAAATTCCTTCTTTTTTCCTTGAGTCGACCTATCCTACCCCAAACTATCCGTTTGCTTCTAATATATGTATAAAATGCCTTGGAATTTTCCTAATCTTTCTTGCCAAGGACATTCCATGGAATTTTTTTGCCTTTCTTGTTTTTCTTTCCTGCTTCCTTTATATTCTTCAAGGATCTTGGCTGATTTCAGTTTCCTAAATTTTATATTATACTTCCTTTTCCTCTTTGACAACTTACAATGTCTCTCGTCGTCCGAGGTTCACAAATCCTGCCATCCTTATCTTAAAGGAACATGTTAGACTTGAACTCTAACTAGCCGGCCTTTGAAGGACTCCTACATGACAGGTGTGGACTTTCTTCCAAACAGCCACTCCCAATCTACGCTCCCCACAGCTGTATTCCATCTGTGTAGAGCCATTCCTGTGCCTTCTCCGGAGGCGGTTGGCAGGCCTGGCTTTACCGGGGCCAGGGGTGGAGGTGGTTCTCTCAGCCTATGCCGATGATGTCATTCTGATGTTCACCGACCCTGTTGACCTGCAGAGGATGCGCGAGTGCCAGCAGGTTTTCTCGGCTGCATCCTCTGGCAGGATCAACTGGGGGAAGTGTTCTGGTCTCTTGGTGGGTTAGTGGGAGGTGGACTCCCTGCCGGAGGAGATAACAGCTTATGCGTGGAGCACCACGCACCTCCTCTACCTGGGGGTCTACCCGAGTCCCACTGAGGGGGCTTGGCTGGTGAACTGACAGGAGCCGGAGGCGAAAGTCGTCACCCGGCTAGGGCGTTGGTCAGGCCTCCTTGGCGTGCTCTCTTACCAGGGGAGAAAACCAGCTGATGGCCTCTATGTTGGGGTACCGGCTGCCCACTCTGGTCCCGCCTTCTTTATTTGTCACCATGATCCAAAGGAGGTTGGTGAACATCTTCTGGGGAATCATTGGGTCTCTGCTGGGGTTCTGTGTCTCCCGTTGGAAGAGGGCGGTCAGTCGCTGGTTTGCGTCCGTACCCAGGTGGCGGACCCTGCGGAGGTATATGTATTCCGAGAGTCCTCCTAGATGGCACGCGCTGGCGACGTACTTTTTCCGCCAGGGTCGCTGCCTCCAGGAGGGCACACAGCTCCCGCTAGCGGGCATGAGTCGACACGCTAGGCGGGTTGCCTGGCTTTTATCGAGATATACTTAAAGCCAGGAATCTGGCCACCTTCCGCTGACCAATCTTAATCTTATCAGATCTATCTGCAAATGTTTGGAATTATGTAACTGTTGCTGCAAATGCTCTCCCACTGAAACATTGACCATGTGACCAGGCTCATTTCCCAATACAAGATCTAATATGGACTCATTCCTAATTGCATTATCGAAATATTGTTTCAAACAATCCTCCTATATGTAACTAACAAATTCTGCCCTTCTGAGCCCCTGGCACTGAGAGTCTCTGTAAATAATGGAGAAATTAAGATCACCCACCACAAAAATTCTGTTGTTGAGACACCTTTTCGTGATCAGTCTTCAAATCTGTACATCAAGCTCATCCATCTATTGCAAGTTCATATATGGTACCACCACAGTGATCGCACTGTTCTTATTTATGAGTTCCAGCCACATGGTTACAATGGATGAGCCCTCCAGGATCTCCTCACAGTCATGACATTCTCCCTGATTAGTAATGTAACTCGCCCACCTATTTCACATCCTTCTCCGTCATGTCTGAAATATCCATACCACGAAACAATGAGCTGCAAGTCCTGTCCTTCTCAACTAAGTTTCTGTAATGGCTACAATGTCAGAGTTCCCTGTATTAATTCATCTTCTTTACCCAGTATACTGTCAGAGCACTCTCATGCCCGAGAATGCATCCTGCATCTACGGATGGCACCAGTGCATCAGTAAATGCTGATAGCCCTGCCAATGATACCTGCCTTCCCTTTGCAGGTAGAAACATTGAAATGCAGATGCCGGTTTACAAAAAAAGAGACACAAAGTGCTAGAGTAATTCAACAGGTCAGGCAGCATCCATGGAGAACATGGATAGGTGACGTTTTAGGTCAGGACCCTTCTCCAGTCTGAAGAAGGGTCCCGACCTGAAATGTCACCTGCAGGTGAGTGAGACAACGGGAAATGTCGCAATGAGTGATATATTCCGACTCTGCTACACACTGATTCCATACCCAGGCCCAGAACCTGCCTTCAGTTTCATGAGCAACTTCAGGTCTCAGTGCTGTTCCAAACCCCCCCCCCCTCTGCACTCACTGTGATGTTGCGTTGGATGCAGGCTGGTCCACTTCCTTGAATCACGCTGTCCAGGACGGTCACCTCCTGGCTGTGCTTCTCCTTGAAGCACTGGCGCCGGGCGCTCCTCATGCTGTGGTCGATGTCGCTGAAGTTGAAGACGCAGAGGGCGGAGCGCTGCTCGCTGTCCTCGGGCCCCTGGAACAGGCCGTACAGCCGGTGTCCCGGGCCTGGCCACACGGAGAGCAGGCGGCCGAAGAGAGTGGGACCGGCGATGCAACGTAAGCCCAGCTGGATGTAGGACTCGGTCAGCTTGCGGCTCTCGGATGGGCGGGAGCCGCGGGCTCCGGTACAGATGCGGGCCAGCAGGCTGCGGGCGCGGCCTCCCTTGCCGCCGGAGTCGGCGTCGTTGTTGAGCGCCAAGTAGGTGTAGTTCTGGTAACTGAAGGCCCTCACGAAGCTCAGCCGGTTGCGGGCTTTGGCCTCGGCCTTCACCTTGAAGACGTTGTCCTCGGACGGGTTGATGTCGTAGGTGAAGAGGCTGGACAGCTGGCGGGTGTCCAGGGCGCGGATGGCGATCTCGGGCGTGTTCTCGAAGCGCAGGTCCTCACGGCTGTTGTTGGTGGGGAAGTAGCGGGTGCCCAGGCCCGTGTAAGTGGAGGCCACCAGCAGCCGGCTGCCGCCATCGCCGCCCAGGCCCGGCAGCACCAGGCCCACGGTGGAGGCCTGCGGGTGGTTGGCCGCCACGTACAACATGCTGGGGTAGACCCGGTCGCTGCTGGAGTTGGGCGGGAAAGGCACGGCCAGCTGGCTGATGTTGGCCAGTTGCCGCAGCTGGCAGAAGCCCTGGTGCACGGAGCCGCACACCACCAGCAGCCCCTGGCTGGCGTCGGGCAGCAGCAGCTTGTTGTAGCAGTCGGTGTGCCGGCGCAGGTGCTCACATTTGCTGTGCGGGAGCTGCGGTGCGTGGCACAGGGCGTTGTCCTGCACCGGGCCCGTCCTCACCCTCGCCTCCAGCCCCAGCGCCCAGCCCAGCTGGTAAACAGCGTTCACCGAGCCCACGTACACCCGGGGCCCTGGCTGCGGCCCGGCCTGCACCGCCAGGTTGTTGGTGGGTGTGTCGCTGCGGAAGCGCTGGCACACTTGCATGGGCAGTGCCGGGGGCAGCATCAGCATCAGCATCAACCCGGCACGGAGCATCATCCTCCTCACACGCCCCTCTCCTCAAATCCCGGGGACCCTCTCCTCAAATCACACTACCCCTCGAATCCTGGGACACCCCCTTTTGAATCCTGCAACTCCCTGCACAAATCCTGGGAGCGTCGCCTCAAATCCCGAGACTCTCTCCTCAAGTACTGGGAACCTCTCTTCAAATTCCGGGACCCACTCCTCAAATCCCTGGGACACTCTCCGCAAATCCTGGGATCCTCCCAAAATTCAGGGGTCGTGCTCGACGAATCCCGCGATCCCTGCCCCTCCAACCTCGCTTCCTCGGGGACCACTGGGCTTCCTCGGGGGTGCCCTGATGTTGTGCTTGGGACGTTGTTGAGTCGTTGTGGCCAAGTGTCAACCCGATCCTCGTTGTCTCAGTCTCTCGTCAGTCTCCCTCTCTGTACCTTCCGATTCATCGTCGCGCTGGGACCCATCTCATACGGTTGTTTCCCCTCCCGGTGCGGGACTCTCTCACGGTCCCCCGGCTTGGGAGTCCCGCTCTCTCCCGATGCTGGACTCTCTCGCTCTCCCACGCCGTGAGACTCCCCCGCTCCCCACCGGTGCAGGGCTCGCTAGCTCTGTCCCGCTTCGGGACACTCTCGCTTTCCCCCCGTGCGGCACCCTCTCACCCTCTCCCGGCGCGGGTCTCTCTCTCTGATCTCTCTCTCTCGGTGCGGGCTCGGGGATTCGTGACCGTGCCCCGCTGTCTCCGCCTGCTGTCTCCCTGACGATGTTCCCTCTTCCAACAAGCCTACAGGAAGTCTGTTTCCTGTCAATCCTTCCTCGGCAAGAGCTCCGTCACAGCTCCGAGCATCTCACAGCATTGCCCGCAGCCCGAAGACCCCGGACCGAGGCAGGAAACACAGCGGTGATGCTCCCTTACCCTCCGATGAAGCTCCCTGTCTCCACTCCTCGCCAGCGAAGCTCCCACGCTCTATTCCCCGCCGGCGAAACTCCCTTACTTCATTCCCCTCCAGTGAAGTTTCCTCATTCCACTCCTCACAGATGAAACTTCACATACTGCCCACTATCCTCTATTGAAACTCCCTCACTGCCCACTACCCTCCAGTGAAGCTCCCTCAACAATTTATAGTCTATGTTTACAACGTGGATAAAGCGACTGAGATTATTGTAGCCAAATCGATTAACGATATCAAGGAAATTGATTAGCAAGTAGTGATGAAGATACAAGGAGCTTGCAGAGGGATATTGACAGGTTAAATGAATGGGCAATAAATGGGCAGATGTGGTATAATGTGGCAAACATGAAGCTGTCCTATCTGCTGAGATCTTTCAGCATTTTCTGCTTCTATTTTGAATGAAATAACAGATTATTAAAATGGAATGATACGACAAATATTGTGGTACAAAGGGATCTGGAGATCCTTTGAATTCTGAAAGGCATGGATAGGGTAGATAGCTAGTGCCTGTTTTCAATTGTAGGGGTATCTAAAGTAAGAGGGCATAGTTTTAATGTGAGAGGGAGGAGGTTTAACAGGGATCTGAGTAGTAAATTTTTGCACACATTGTAGTTGGTATCTGGATGAGCTGCTGGAGCAGATGGTGGGGTCAGGAATAGTAACAACATTTAAGAGGTTTCTGGACAAGTACTTGAATGAGGATGGTAAAGAGGGATATGGAAGTAATGCAGGCAAGTGGGATTTTGCAGAGTTAGGCAGAGAATCACAGAGGCAAACTGTACAGAAATAGGCCTATAGGTCCAACTTGTCTAAACTGACCAAAAAGCCCAATCTAAGTAATCCTAGCCTGCCCAACCTTTCCTTGTAACTCAGGCCCTCGAGTACTGGCAACATCCTCATAAATCTTCTCTGCACTCTTTCCAGCTTAATAACATATTTCCTATAGTGGGGACAGTGCGGTCTTGCACATATCATCCCAAATTCTATGTGTAGGAAGGAACTGCAGATGCTGGTTTAAACCGAAGATAGACACAAAAAGCTGGAGTAACTCAATGAGACAGGCAGCATCTCTAGAGAGAAGGAATGAGTGACGTTTCAGGTCTTGACCCGAAACGTCTAAAGAAGGGTCTGGACCTGAAAAGTCACCCATTCCTTTTCTCTAGAGGTGCTGCTTGTCCCGCAGAGTTACTCCAGCTTTTTATGTCTATCCCAACTTCTGTATTCATTTCCCTGACCGATGAAGGCCAGCATGTCAAAAGCCTTCTTCACCACTGTATCCACCTACAATCCCACTTTCAAGGAGCTATATGTTTGTACATTCCCATAGGGTCTTACAGCGTGGAAACAGGCCCTTTGGCTCAACCTGCCCGCACCGGCCAACATGTCTCATCTCAACTAGTCTCTCCTTCCTGTGTTTGGCCCATATCCCTCTAAACCTGTCCTATTCATGTACTTGCCTAAATGTTTCTTAAATGTTGCAATGGTAAAACTATGGGCCTATAGTTCCCTGGAATCTCTCTGTTTCCCTTCTCAAACAAAGGAATAACATTGGCAACAATCCAGTCCTCTGCGACCTTGCCTGTGGCTAGAGAAGAGGCCAAGATCTATGTCAAGGCCCTGTAATCTCCTCTCTTGCTTCCCTCAATAATATAGGATAGATCCCATCAGGCCTTGGGGACCTATCCACCTTGATGCTCTTCGAGCCTCAGCACCATCACCTCCTTCTCAATCTCAAACTGTCCTAGCATATTTGTGTTCTCCACACTGATCTCGCTGTCGAAGTCCTTGGTGAATACGGATGCAAAGTACTCATTCAGTACCTCACCTTCATCCTCTGACTGCATAGATATCCTCCTTTGTCCTTGTTCCTGGCCACCCGATTGTTTTTAACATACATATAAAAAGATTTACGATGTTCCTTAATCCGACTTGCCAATGACATTTCATGATCCTTTTGGCCCTTCTGATCGCTAGCTTGAGTTCTTTCCTACTTGCTTTATATTCCTCATAAGCCTCGTCTGATGCCACCTTCTTGAAACTGATATATGTTTCCTTTTACTTCCTGACTAAATTTACAACTTCCTTGGATATCCACAATTCCCTAATAATAATAATAATGGATGGGATTTATATAGCGCCTTTCTAATACTCAAGGCGCTTTACATCGCATTATTCATTCACTCCTCAGTCACACTCGGTGGTGGTAAGCTACTTCTGTAGCCACAGCTGCCCTGGGGCAGACTGACGGAAGCGTGGCTGCCATTCTGCGCCTACGGCCCCTCCGACCACCACCAATCACTCACACACATTCACACACAGGCAAAGGTGGGTGAATTGTCTTGCCCAAGGACACAACGACAGTATGCACTCCAAGCGGGATTCGAAACCGGCCACCTTCAGGTTGCCAGCCGAACACTTAGCCCATTGTGCCATCTTGCCCCCCTTATCCCTCCTACTTACTGGAACATGCTGAACACATTTGGCAAATTCCAATTTGTCTAAACTCTGAACACTGACCCAGACTCAGTTTATATTGGGAAAGTTTAAATTCCCGACTATGACAACACTGTCAGTCTGGCAGGGCCTACAATCCTGAGTAACAGTAGCAAACCTTCCCGTCCAGTTCTGGTGTCCCTCTTGAACAGCTCTCCTCTGCCCCAGAAGAGATCCAAAAATCTGAATCCCAGCCTCCTGCACCAACTCCTCAACCATAAACACTAATCTATCCTATCTTCCTGTTTCTACCTCCACCAGCACGTGGCATTGGGAATAATCTCGCTTATTCACAGTGATCACTACCCTCGAGGTCCAGCTTTTTAACCTTTTACCTAACACCCCATTTACATTTTTCAGTACCTCTTCCCTTTTCCTACCCATATCATTTGTACCAACATGTACAATAACTTCTGGCTGCTCATGCTCCTCCATGAGAATGTCATGCAGCCGCTCTGAGACATTCTGGACACTGGCACGAGGGAGTTAACACACCATCCTGGAATCTCGATTGCTGCCACAGACTCTTCTGTCCTATCACTATGGCTCTGCCTGACATTAGTCTTCCCAGCTGTGCCTCAGATCCAGGCTCTGTGCCATTGATGGGTCATTCCCCCTTATTATTCTCCAAAATGGTATAACTGCTTTGAAGGGGAATGGCCACAGGGGCCATTTGCACTCTCTGCCTACTCCCTTTACTCGAGGTGACCGTTCTCTTTAAGAAGACAGCATTAAAATGCTGGCACACAGTGGCGCAGCGGTATAGTTTTTGCCTTACAGCGCTAGAAACCCAGGTGCTGTCTGTACGGAATTTTTACGTTCTTCCTGTGAGCGCGTAGGTTTTCTCCAGTTGCTCCAGTTTCCTTCCACATTCCAAAGACATGCAGGTTTGTAGGTTTATTGGCTTCTGCAAAATTGCCCCGAGTGCTCATGGCAACAATTGCCATAGGTGGAGTCATCAGGCACACCAGCAGTATCGCTGACTTCCCACATCCTGCAGGAGGAGCATTGCACCATTTTACCTGTCAACTCTACTGCACAATAACCAAGAAAAATAAATCACAACAAACATACACAAGAAGCAACAGTGAGGGGCTGATGCTATAGTCTGCTGTTGAGGTGCTGTTCCTATCGTCTGCTGGTGAGAGGGCTATTCACCCAGTCTACTGGTGAGGGATGTTCCCATAGTCTGTGGGGGGCTGTTCCTACATTCTGCTGGTATGGGACTGCTCCTGCAGTCTGCTGGTATGGGACTGTTCCCACAGTCTGCTGGTGAGAGGCTGAAACCCACAGTCTGCTCACTCTGGATCTGAAATGTCACCTATCCATGTTCTCCAGAGATGCTGCCTGACCTGCTGACCCCTTACTTCAACCCTCTGTGCTTTTTGGTCAAAGTTCCAGCATCTGCAGTTCCTTGTGTCTACTGTTCCAATCGTCTGTTGGTCAGGAGCTGAGAACCACTGTCTGCTGATTGGGACCTGAGACCCACACTCTGTTGGTGGGGAACTGAGGTTCTCCAGGGATAGAACATTTTAGAGTTGGTCTCCACACAGCTGAATGAAAGTCAAAGAAGGAGTAGGTGGCCAGGCTTTGCTCAGAGTCGTCTGATTGCTCATGGGTCATGTCCAGTGTTATATGTCAGTGAGTACAGGAATGGGAAGATCATTAGATGAATGTGTGGCCAAAGGGCTGGTGTAAGGGGGAGTGCTTTAAATTCCTGAATCACTAGGATTGTTTCTGTGGAAAGGGGGACCTGTACAAAAAGGGTGGATGACACCTGAACTGGACTGAATCCCACATCTTGCAGGGAATCTGGCCAGTTTTGTTGGGAAGGATTTAAACTGATGTGTCCTGGGAATGGACATGTACAGTGGGGCGGGGGGGAGGTGGTGGGAGGAGCAGTCAAGTACAGAAGGAAAATCAAATCAGTCCAGCAGACACAACGTGATGAGGCACAAGGAAGGAATGCAAGTCTGGGTTGTATATATTTTGATGCAAGAAGTTTAACTAATAAGGAAAATAAACTTGGAAGGAGACACAAGAGATGCTAGAATCTGGAGCAAAAAAAAATGCTGGAAGAATTCAGTGGGTCAACGAGCATCTGCTGACAGGAGAGGAACTGTGGATGTTACAGGTGAGACCCTGCATTAGGATTTCAACTTGCAGCTTGTAACATTGATTAGTACAAGCAGAGAAACATTTTTGAAAGAAGAAGAATGGTGTAATTCTATGTTCCAGGGTATAGAGGAGGTAGCAGTGTGATACTGATAAGGAATCTGTTACTAAAGTAAAGAGGGGGGATTATCTCAGAAGGTTCTTCAAATGAGGACATATGGGTAGAGTTTCGGGACAAAAAGGGGACCAATCATTCGGGGTGAACAATAGGCCTCCTAACCATCAGCAGGAGATATGAGCAGATATGTAGATAAATTACCGAGAGATGTAACTGCAAGAGGGTTAATGTAGAAGGGGAAATCAACGTGCCTGATATTATCTGTGATCGATTTAGTGAGTTAAGTGTAGAGTGGATGGAATTATTAAAGTGAGGGTTTTGCTAACCCATATGTAGATAGTCCTAGTAGGAAAAGACAGTACTGGACCTAACCATAGGGATGTATCCCAGCAAGAGGTTGAAGAACCAGTGTGGAGCATTTGGAGATTGTAACCATTGGTTGCAAGGACCAGTAACAGAAACATAGAAAATAGGTGCAGGAATAGGCCATTCAGCCCTTCGAGCCTGCACCGCCATTCAATGTGATCATGGCTGATCATAAAACACTGCTATTTGAATACTCAGAAATCTCAGAGGTTTGGCATCTGGCTCACTGAATGACGTTTGCCACACTCCTTTCTAATTTACCAGATCCGTTCCTTAATTCCCATCCAATTTACCCGATCTGGTTCCTGAACTCTTGTCCAACTTACCAGGCCCTGGTTCATGAACTCCCTCACAATTTATCAAGACTCTGATTGCTGAACTTCCTTACAATTACCGTGTCATGTTTCTCAACTGCCTTCTAACTTACTGGATCCAGTTCCTGCACATCCTTCCAACCTAGCAGGATCCAGTTCTCAAGCTCACTTTCCAATCACCTGGTTCCCAAGTTCCATTTTAGCTTACATGGTTCACTGGAAAATATATTCTAGTATTGCTGTAATATCTTGAAATAAGTCAATTTAAAATAAGTTGGAATATTAATCGAACTAAGGTAGCAATTAGGGCGGTATAGTGGTGCAGCTGGTAGAGCTGCTGCCTCACAGCAACAGAAACCCAGGTTCAATCCTGTCTGTGTGGAGTGTGCACGTTCTCTCTGTGATTTTCCTCTGGGTGCTCCAGTTTCCTCCCGCATCCCAAAGACATGTGGGTTTGTAGGTTAATTGACCACCATTCACCCATTAACACTGGCTCTGTGTGCCACTTTCACAAACACTACCTACACACTAGGGGGCAATTTACCTATAAACCCGCACATCTTTCGGATCACTGGAAGTGAGGATTAAGGAAAATCCTGAGGCATATTAAGAGAGTAACCAGAGAATGAATGGGGCCATTAGGAACACAAAGGACAATCTGTGTGGAGCGAGAGAATGTGAGTGAGGACATAAATGAATACATCTCATCAATATTGACCAAGGAGGAAGACATTGTAGTTATGGAGACAAAGCGACGTTAAGTGCTGGAATCTTGACCAAAAAGCAAAGTGCTGGAGTAATTCAGCGGGTCATGCAGCATCTGTGTGGAGGGAAGTGGACAGTCAATATTTTGGGTTGGGAGCGTTCTTCAGACTTACTCCTATTCAGACTGTAGTAGACTGTTGTGGATTGTAGACATTGTAGCTGGGGGTTTCTCAAAGGTGAAAGGGATGGAACACAGACCAGTACAGCACATGAACATGCCCTTCGGCCCACAAAGTCTATGCCGAACATGATGCCTAACCGTAGACCAACTCTTATCTGCCTGCCTGTAATCCATATAGGGTGGCGCCCATAATGGCCGCTTCGCTAGCAGTCTGTCTTGTCCCTTCTCTGTTTTTATTATGTAAGTATGTCTTGAATGTTTGTTTTAATGCCTCTTGGTATATTTTATGTGGGGAGGGGGGGGAATCGGGGGAACCTTTTCCAGTCATTTACCTCGACGGAAATGCGATTTTTCTCCGTGTCGCAATTTCGTCCCCACCCCCCTGCGGCCTATAACGTGGAGCGATGCGGCCTTCGATAGAGACCGGCCCGGAGCTTCAAGTCGCGGGTGCGGCGCGGCCTTGCCATCGCGGAGCCTGGGATCTTTTGCCGAGGATCGCCAGTGTTGGAGATTTATCACCGTGACTTTAACACCGTGAAGCAGCGGTCTCTGATGAGAAGCGTCTGACTCGGGAGTGTTCCGATCCGTCCCAACGCCGGAGTTTCGATCATCTCGATGATAGGGCTTGAACAGCGGCCCCATTTAAAGGCCCCAACCACGGGTGATCAGAGGAGGAAGATGACTGAACTTTATTGCCTTCCATCACAGTGAGGAATGTGGATTCCACTGTGGAGGATGTTTATGTTAAACTTTATTTCATGTGCTGTGTGTATTTTTGCTTTTTACTTAATATGGCTGTATGGTAACTCAAATTTCATTGTACCTTAATTGGTTCATGTGACCATTAAATTGAATCTTGAATCCATAGTACTGTGTAAAAGTCACTGAAATGCCACTATCACATCTACCACAATCATCATTCCCGGCAGTCAATTCTAGGCACTCACTGTCCTCTGTGCAAGTTGCACCACACATCTCCCTTAAACTTTGCTTCTCTCACCTTAAAGCTATATTCTCTGAGGAAAAGTCCTAACCCGAGACGTCATCTATCCGTGTTCTCCAGAGATGCTGCCTGACCCACTGAGTTACTCCAGCACTTTGTCTTTTTATTTGTAAACCAACATCCACATTTCCTAATTTCTACATTTTCTGCCCTCTAGTTTTTGATTTTTCCATCTTGGGAAAAACATTCTGACTGTCTATCCTATATAGGCCTCATAGTTTTATATAGGTCTATTAAGCCTCCCCACAAACCCCAGTGTACCAGAGAAAACAATCCAAGTCAATCCATGTCTAACCGCTCCCTATAGCTAATACCCTTCTAATCCAGGCATCATTCTGGCAAATCTCTTCTGCACCCTTTTCAAAAGTTCCACATCCTTCCTGTCATGAGACGAACAGAACTGCACACATTACTCCAAATGCGACCAAAATAAAGTCCATTAAAACTGCATCATGACTTCCTGACTCGTGCACTCAATGTGAGGGCAGCGTGAGGGATTGAGGAGGGCAGTAAGTGCTTTGCCCCCATACGTTGGAGCACACTGAGGGTCTGTGTGAGCAGTGAAAGGAGCACGCTACCCCACACGGGAGTCCCTGATGTCCCACCCACACGGGAGTCCCTGATGAGATCACCCGTACATTAGTTCTATCCCACGCACTAAGGACAAATTACAGAAGCCAATTACCGCCGACACCACCACCCCTCCTTCTCATGCCCGATCATCGGTTCATGAGTTGGATAGGGTGCTGGACTTTGCGCGCGATGTCGCGCCCGTGCCAAAACTCCTCAGTTGGCCCTCCGGCTGGGCTTTGTGTGCAGTTCAGCACCTGGGCCAACCAGCCACGGCCAAATCGGTCAATGAATTGCCGTCGGGAATTCGTCCCTTATTTTGATCTTTTGTCCCTTATTTGGAGGTGAGAAAGTTGGCAACCCTAGTCTCATTGTCTGCTGGTCAGGAGCTGAGACCCGCAGTCTGCTGGTGTGGGCCTGAGATCCACTGTCTGCTGGTGTGGGCCTAAGACCATTGACTGCTGGTTAGTATTTTGTCAGTGGGTTCATAGTCAGTAACAAATCATCCCATCCGTGGGAAAATGCTGGAGAATTATATTCCAGTATGGTCTGGAATTTCTCCAAATAAAGCAGCCAGCAAACAGATCTGCAAATCTCATGTCACCCAACAGCCAGCCTATAACACCAGAGCTTTGTAAACTCTAACATATTGGAATGATTGCCTTGGCTGGAGTTGAGCCAAGAGCAGGGAGTCAGGGTCCTAGAATCGACTTAGTCATGACGGAGGAGTAGCCTTGGGTCACAGAGAGACCCAGAGGCTGGACAGCGGCCAATTGGCAAGGAGAGCTGGATATTGCTGCAAACAACAGTACAAAAACTGCCGAGGCAGAAAATCTGAAACAAAAGCAGAAGATTATGTAAACACTCAGCAGGTCAGGGAGCAGCTGTAAGAAGACTCCTAGAGACATGGACCCACACAACAGGGAAACAGGCCTTCAGTCCAAATTGTCCATGCAGACCTAGTTGGCCTACTGGGCTAGTGCCATTTGCCTGCATTTAGCTCAAATTCCTCTAAACCCTTCCTATGCATATATCTGTCCAAATGTTTGTTCAAGTTATAATTTTCTCCTATAGCTTCGCCTGGCAGATCATTTCAGATAACGACTACTCTCTGAGTGAAAAATTTGTCCCTGAGGTCTCTCTTACATCTCTTGCCTCTCGCCTTAAGCCTATGCCGTGTAGTTTTAGAATCCTCTATCCTGAGGAGAAATGACTGAGTGTTCACTTTATCCGTGCCCCACATGATCTTATACAGCTCAATGACAGCATCTCCAAGCCCCTATATTCCAAAGAAATAAGAACCAGCCTATTCAATCTCACGCTATAACTCAAGTCTGCAAGCCCAGGTAACATCCTGCTGTATGCTGAATGCTCTTTCGTACCTTTTCAAACTTAATAACATCTTTCCTATAGCTGCACAACCAGAACTGCACACAGTACTCCATGTGTGGTCTCACCAATGACAACTGTATTAAGATGTCCCAGCATTTGTACTCAATACTGTGCCAAAAGAGGAAAGTGTGCCAAAGATCTTCACCACATCACACTGAAATCCTGCCTCACTAATTTGAGTTTTTTGAGGAGATAACAAAGGAGATTGATGATGGCAGAGTGGTAGATGTTATCTTTGTAGAGTTTATTGAGGTATTCGACAAGGTCTCACATGGTAGACTGGTCCAGACGTTTAAGGCACATAGGATCCAAGGCGAGCTGGCTAATTGGATCCAAAATTGGCTTGATAATAGGAGAGAGAGGGGGTAGTTTAGTTTGGTTTAGTGTGGAGATACAGCATGTAAACAGGCCTTTCAGCCCACTGTCCATCCCGACCATCGATCATCCATTCACTCTAGTAGTATGTTATCCCACTGATGCACACTCTCCCACACACTAGGGGTGACTTATTGAGGCCAAATAACCTACAGACCTCCACATCTTTAGGATGTAGGAGGAATCCAGAGCACACAGAGGAAACCCACAGACAACAGCCGAGGTCAGGATCGAACCTGGGTCTCAGGCACTGTGAGACTATCAGATGTTGTGGAGGGATATTTCATACTGACTGCCTGGAAGACTAGTCGGTCCCAACCGTTGGGAGGTAACAAAGTTTCCCTTCCTCCCAACTGCCTGGGCCCCCCTGCCTGTGCTGTCACCCACATCCTGTGGGGCTGAGGGGAGACATCATGGAAGTACATAGAATTCTACGAGGCATTGAGTAGACAGAGAATATCTTGAGGGCATAGTTTTAAGGTGAGTGAGGGTACGTTTAATGAGATTTATGAGGGAAGTCTTTTTAATAGAGAAAGTTGTGGGTTTAGAGAGAGAGAGAGAGAGAGAGAGATACATACAGTGTGGAAACGGGCCTTTTCCTGAGCAGCTCAATCATGATCATATTGAATGGTGGGACTAGGACTAGGCTTGAGGGGCCAAGTGGCTTTTTCCTGCTTCTGTTTTACTGTGACATTATATCAACGTGTGCGAGTGTGTCAGATAATGAGATTCGGTGATTCCGAGTAAGTGTCAGTGTACCAGACAGTGGGAGATCAATGTGTCAGAGTGAGTGAGTTGGTGTGACACAGTGAATGTGAGTGTTAGTGTGTCAGACAGTGAGAAATTCTGACACACTCAGAGTGTCAGGTGTCGTTCAGTGAGAGAGTGTGTCAGAGTGGCTTTACAGCAATAGTGTTTGTGTATCAGAGAGAATGCATGTACTTATGTGCTGGAGTGGTGGGAGTAGGTGTTTGAGTGTTTATGTATTTGCGTTTATTATGAGAGTAAAAAAATATTAGTATGTTGCTGTGTGTTTCTGTGAGTGTGGGATTTTCCTCGCAGTGTCCATGTGCAGGGTGATTGTGCCTGAGGTGCTGGAGTGAGTGTGGTTTGGTGATGATGCATATTATCGAGAGTGCTTCCAGAGCTCTCACCTCCCCCCACCCCTTCTCCTGCCTCTGCCCCTCCCTTGGTCGCAGTGTCCGTCCGGGACCTGGTGTTGGGTCTGCAGAGCACCAGAGACCTGACCTTATCCAGCACACACCGCCCCTGATGCATTCAGATTCCAGTCGCCATCTCCGACTCAGTGCTTGGGCTTCCTGTTTATCGTGTTTGCTGCTGCAAATCAGCAGGAAGCAGGCATTTGTTTCGTTTATCTTGGCTAGTGCCCTGTATTTCAAGGAGACAATGGGAAGGAATAACAAATCGCAATGGGAGCAGGAAGCAGAACGGGGAACAGTCTCTGGGGGATTTGAGCCAAAGCTGTGAGCTAGGAACACGACAACATTACATCAAGATAAAAATACCGAGAACAGCAGCGATCAACCCTCAGCAGCCTCCCCGTTCTCATTTTGCCACAGTGCTCTGGAAACCTAGCAAAAAATCCAGCACCAGAAATGTTATGGCTTGGCTTCCCTGCACCACGATTGAATATTATCCAAAAAACAAATAACCAAGTATAGAGACAAAGAGCTGGTTAACACACAAAAGGACACAAAGTGCTGGAGTAACTCAGCAGATCGGGCAGCATCTCTGGAGAACATGGATAGATGACAATCAACCTTTCCTCTCCATGTATCTGTCCAGGTGTCTTTTAAACGTTGTGATAGTACCTGCCTCACCAAGCTCCTTTGGCAGTTTATTCCATATGCCCACCACACAATGGTGGTGATTTGAGTTAACATACGACGAGCGTTTTAAGGCACTGGGCCTGTATTCGCTGGAGTTTAAAAGTATGAATGGGGACCTCATTGAAACCTACTGGATAGTGAAAAGCCTGGATAGAGTGAATGTGGAGAGGATGTTTCCACTAGTGGGAGAGTTTAGGACCAGAGGCCATAGCCTCAGCATAAAAGGATGTACCATTAGAAAGGAGATGAGAAGGAATTTATTTAGTGAGGGTGTAGAATCTGTGGAATTTATTGCCACGGACGGCTGTGGAGGCCAAGTCAATGGATATATTTAAGGCATGTTAATACGCATGTCAGGAGTTATGGGGCGAAGGAAGGAGAATGGGGTTGAGAGGGATAGATCAGCCATGATTGAATGGCGGAGTAAACTTGATTGGCCGAATGGCCTTATTCTGCTCCTAGAACTTATGAAGTTTCCCCTCAGGTTCCTATTAAATCTTTTCCCCCCTCACCTGAAATCTATTTTCCTATGTTTTTTGATTGCCCTACTCTGGTTAAAACGACTCAGTGCATTTACCATAAATATTCCACTCATGATCTTATACACCTCTATACTATTACCCCTCATCCTCCTGTGCTCCAAGGAATAAAGTCCTAGCCTGCTAAGCCTCTCCCAATGCTCAGACCCTCGAGTCCTGCCATCATCATCATAAATCCTCTGCACCCTTTCCAGTTTAAGAATATCAAGTGTTCAGTGAAACAGTTGCCTAATCTACATGATCTCACTGATATACAGGAGGTCGTATCAGGACCGCTGGATGCAGTAGATGCGGTTAGAGGAGGCGCATGTGAACCCCATGTGGACTGCTGGGGCCCCTGGTTGGAGGCGAGGGAGGAGGTTTAAGAACAGATGTTACGTCTGCTGTGGTTGCAGGAGAAAATACCTAGGGAGGGTGCGATTTGTGTGGGAACCAAGGAGTTATGGAGGGAGTTATCTGCGGACGGTGAAAATGGGTGGTAATGGGAAGTTGTGACTAGTGGGTGATCACGTTGGAGGTGAGGATAATGTCAGAGTATGATGTGTTGGATGCAGAGACTGGTTGGTGAGAGGTGAGAATCTGGGGAACTCTATTCTTGTTTTGTCTGTGGGGAGGTGGAGCAAGAGCAGAATTATGGTACATAGAGGAGATGCAGATGAGGGATAGTGGGTGAAGTTTATTATAAAGCCCATGAGCTGCACGGGAGCAGGAGGTAGCCCCAATATAGCCATCAATGTGGCGGAGGAAGAATTGGGGGATAGAGCCAGTGCACTGTATGCCTGGAACAAGGACTGTTCAATGTAACCGACAAAAAGGCAGGCAAAGCTGGGGCCCATGCGGGTGCCCATGGCTACACCTTTAACTTGGGGGATGTGAGAAGAGTCAAAGGAGAAGTTGTTGAGGGTGAGGATAAGTTCCATCAGGCAGAGGAGAGTGTTAGTAGAAGGAAATTGATTGGGTCCCTGTTAGAAGAAGAAACGGAGGGCCTTGAGACCATCAGAGGTGGATGAGAGTCTCGTTATTTTTTTTATTTCTCTCTGTCTTGGTTCAGTTGCATTGGTGATGGCAGGTAAGTTGGTACAATGCTCCTCCTCCAGGATGTGGGAAGACAAGGAAACTGCTGGTGTCCCTGAAGACTACACCTGTGTGGGAACTGAATCCAGGTGGAGCTCCTTAAAGACCGCATTAGTGAACTGCAGCTACAGCTGGAGCTCAGGATCTCCCGGGTTAACAAGAGCTTTTTGGACAAGACGTATAATGAGGTTGTCACGCCCAAGGTCCAGGAAGAGAGAGTGTGGGTGATAATGTGGAAGTGAAATAGATATGGAGTGCAGATGACCCCAATGACCATACCTCTTCAAAACATCATTTTGGGTGCTATCAGGGGGAAGCCATATCAAGGTTGAGCAGCAGTACCACATAGGGCTATGGCACCGAGCCTGGCATGGAGGCTCAGCAGGGAAATGCGACAGGCAATCATAGTGGAATCCAATCAATTCAGATAATAATATGTATAAATACAATCAAGCCAAAATAAAGTACAATAAGTAAAATGAAGATAAAGATACCAGAGTGCAGATTGTAGATCTCAGCATTATAGCATAATCGTCCCAGAGAAAATGTTCAATGTCCGCAATGATCTCATTCCTAAACGACTACCGTCCAGTGGCCTTGACATCCACCATCATGAAATGTTTTGAGTGGCTAGTTATGGAACGCATTAAATCTAGTCTACCATGCGGCCTTGACCCACAGCAGTTCACCTTCTGCCACAATCGGTCCACAGACTATGCCATCACCCTAGTCCTACACTCATTCATGGATAAGAGAGTCACTTACATCAGACTCCTATTCATAAACTACAGCTCTGCCTTTAACACCATTATACCATCCAAGCTTATCACCAAACTCACAGTGCTTGGAGTCAGCACTCATTGCTGCAACTGGATCCTCGACTTCCTGGCCAACAGACCCCAATCAGTGAGGATAGGGAACAAATCATCCTCTATGATAATCCTCAACACTGGTGCTCGTCGAGGATGCGTTCTCAGCCCCTTTCTTTACTCCTTGTACACCCACAAATGTACAGCCATGTACAAATCTAATTCAATTTTTAAATTTGCAGACGACACCACCATTTTGGGGCCAGATATCAAATAATGATGAGACGGAGTACAGGAAGGAGATTGAGAACCTCATGTCCTGGTGTCGAAACAACAACCTTTCTCTCAATGTCAGCAAGACAAAAGAGATAGTGTTTGACTTCAGGAAGTGAAGTTTGCATTGACAGTGCCGTCGTAGAGATGGTTGAAAACTTCAAATTCCTAGGAGTCACTATCACTATCAGGAGAAACCAAATTCCCTTCCATTGACTCCATTGATGCCTCATGCTGCCTCGGTAAGGCCAGCAGCATAATCGACGAATCGCACCCTGGCCACTCCTCTTCGCCCCTCTCCCATCGGGCAAAAGGTATAGAAGTGTGAAAACACACACCTCTAGATTCAGGAACAGTTTCTTCCCAGCTGTTATCGGGCAACCAAATCATCCTACCACAACTAGAGAGCAGTCCTGAATTACTATCTACCTCATTAGTGATGCTCGGACTATCTTTGATCGGACATTACTGGCTTTACCTTGCACTAAATGTTATTCTCTTATCATGTATCTATACACTGTAAATGGCTCGATTGTAATCATGTATTGTCTTTCCGCTGACTGATGAGCATGCAGCAGCAAAGGCTTTCTACAGTACCTTGGTACACGTGACAATAAACTAAACAACAAGTCACACTGAGGTAGTTTGGAAAATCAGGACTGTATAGCTTATGGAAGGACCATTCAGAAGCCTGATAACAGAAGGAAGGAAGCTGTTCCCGAGTCTGGTGGTGCACATTTTCAAGCCTGTATCTTCTGCCCGATGGGTGCGGGGAAAAATAATGACCAGTGTGGAAAAAGTATTTGATTATGTTGGCTGCTTTCTCAAGGCAGCATGAAGTGTATATGGAGTCAGTGGTGGTAAGTCAGGTCTGTACGATGGACTGGGCTACATCCACAACTCTGCAATTTCTTGTAGTCTTGGGCAGAGCTGTTCCCAAACCAAGCTGTGATACAACTTGACAGTATGTTTCTATGGTACATCTGTAGACGTCATTGGAGACATGTCAAATATCTTCCATCTCCTGGGGATGTGGAGGCATTGGTGTGCCTTCTTGGATGTCGCTAAAACGCCATTGGTGGTATTGAAGGAACTTGAACCTCTCAACAATTTCCACTTCAATACATTAAATCTGATTGGGCATGTACCTTTCCACCCTTACCGAAGTTGATAACAAGCTCCTCCTTCTTGCTTACATTGAATGAAAGGTTGTTGATAAGACTAGTTCTCAAGGGAAAGTGCTAGATTGGGGAAGGACTAATTACAACAGTGTTAAACTGGAGATGAGGAGAGTAGATTGGGAGCAGCTGTTATTGGCAAATCCACATCTGACCTGGGAGGCATTTAAAGGCCAAATGGTCTGAATTTGGGATCAACATGTTTCATGGGTAAAGGAGACAAGCAAAGGAAAGCTTAGGATCCTTGGATGACAAGAGTGCTGGCTTGAAGGGCCGAATGGCCTACTCCTGCGCCTATTGTCTATTGTGTATAGCTTTTGCTGTATCCAGTGCTCTCAGCCATTTCTTGATATCATGTGGAAATAATTGAATTGGATGCAGACTGGCTTCTGTAATGTGTAGGAAGGAACTGCAGATGCTGGTTTACACCGAAGATAGATACAAAATGCTGGAGTAACTCACCGGGACAGGCAGCATCTCTGGAGAAAAGGAATGGGTGATGTTTCTGGTCAACACCATTCTTCAGGCTGCCTTCTGTAAGGGTGGGGGGGCCCAGGAGGAAACCAGGATGGGTCATCCAGGGCCTATTTCCTTCGCTCCATAGATGCTGCTGCACCCGCTGAGTTTCTCCAGCATTTCTGTGTACCTTGCGTCATCCATTTACCACTTCTGGCTGAACATGGTGATCAGTGCTTCAGCCGTTTCTCTAGCACTCACATGATAGGCCCTGCCATCATTCAGAATAGAGATATTCTTGGAGCTGCCTCCTCCAGTTCACTGTTCAATCATCCACCTCCAGTTATGACCGGATTTTCTTTCATATTCCACAACTTTAGTCTAATTTGTTAGCTTCTAGATCACTTAGCTTTGTCTATTACATGTTCTTTCTGTTGTAGCTTCATTGTGCCGGGATTTCATCAATTTTAGGCATGACTGATACAGCTCTTAGCAAGCCCTTCTGTCCTTATTCAATATTGGTTGATCCCCTGATTTAATAGTAATAGTAGAGTATGAGATGTATGGGACAATGAGATTACAGATTATGCTAGTGTTTGTTTCTGCAGTTCTGATGTTCAACAGTGTGTCAGCAATGCCTAGTTTTGATCTGCTAGATCGATTCTGAGTCCCATTTTGCCCAACTGTAGAGCCACATAACACTAGAGAGGGTTTCCTTGGCGTGAAAATGATACTTGTACTCCCCAGATACTGTGTGTGGTCTTTTCTATCAATGCTATTACAGACAGATGCATCTGTCACAGGTAGAGCGATGAGGATGAGGTCAATTCATTCTCTCACTCTCTGCCACTATTTCAGTCTGGCAAAAATAGTCAGAAAGCAAAAGGAAACATATGTAAGGGTTAGGAAGCTGAACACAAACAATGCCTGTAATGTATACAATGAAAGCAGGAAATAACCTAAATAGGGAAACAGCTAAAAGGGGCCATGAAATGTCCTTGGTCAGTAGCATTAAGGAAGATCCTAAGGCATTTTATACATATATTAAAACAAGGAGGTAATGAGGGATGTGAGTAGCGCATTCATAGACAATGGAGGGAATTTATGCCTGGAGCCAGAGGAAGTGGGCAATGTACTAAACAAGTACTTCTCATCGATATTCACCAAGGAGAAGGACATGGAGGATAGTGAATCGGGAAAGGGTCTGCAGATATTCTAGGGCATGTTGATACCAAGGAGGAGGTAGTGTAGGCTCTCTTCAAAATCATTTTGTATAAATCCTCAGGAGATTGTTGGGCCTTGTCAGAGATCTTTGTGTCCTCTGTAGCTACAGGTGAGGTCCCAGAGAACTTGAGAAAGGCCAATGTTGTTCCTTTATTTAAGTAGGGCAATAGGAACATACCAGAAAATCATAGGCTGGTGAGTCTCACATCTGTGGTAGAGGAATTATTGAAGGAGATTCTTACGGGTAGGATCTACTTACAGCTGGAAGACCAGGTTGCAACCTTCAATCAGCAATGACCACCTTGTCAGTTAAAGCCCGGGATTTGTTTGTCTAAGTGGCTGCTGCAACAAGCGGTGCCAGCAATGACTAAAATCAACCTTCACCTTAAGTGGGGAGCAGTCTACAGTGTTGGAAACCATTCATAAGGTCACAAAAGAAAGTTAGAAGAGATGGTACGAGACATGTTGCCGTGACTTTCACACAGGGCTGGAGGGGGCGAGGGACAGCAACGGAGTGAAGTTCTCCATTAGCTCTTGAGGCACAGTTGGGTGAGCAGATATGGAGGTGTGAGCAGCTTTTGCCACCACACCAATCTGGCTTCAGCCCATGTAGATGTCAATGACCTGACGTGCACGCTCAAGATGGGAACATACATCCAACTTCCCCCAATTTGCCACCAGCATCGGACATTCACCACTCACTTCAGCAACAGTATCAGAACATAACTTGCAGGAAAGTCCAGGGGTTGATTTCATGATGGATTTTAGAACAATAACTTCAGGAACCAATTAGGGAACAGATTACTTTGGACCAAGAATTCTCTAATGAGTTAGTCCCCTGAGGAAGAATTTCACAATGAGCATGAATTTCACAATGATCTGATGTGCCTAGACCAAGATGTGCCTAGACCAAGATAATGGTCTTTAAACAAACATGAGTCATGGAGGCATGAGGATCAGGCAGACAGAGAAAGAAGACTAACATTTCTTACTGGTTGAACAATGCCAATCGTTTGAAGAAGTAAATGATAATCCTCAGTAAACATTTATTGCACTGAGCAATACAACTGCATTGTGTTTATCCTAGCCCACTGTTTCTTAGCCTACAACAGAACCCATTCTTTGGACAAATTCTTCAACACATGGGCAACACACAGGCCTGCTTCTGGCACGTGACCATTGGGTGTTGTCCTAATCCTCTCTCATTTCTTTGATTTTTCCGATATGTGAATTATGTCTTTGCAAAATGTTAAACAAGGAAACCAAATTAAGTTTCAGGAAGGCTGGTTGATTTGAACAAAAGTTACCGGCTGACACTGAGTGAAAATAGACAGTGGGATTAACTTAGAAAACCTTCTGCAATTGGGCAGGAAATGAGCAGTTCCTTTCAGCACACCAGATGTGTAAGAAGATCAGGATATGAGTCAGGGCCAGGCTCAGAGGAAAGCCATTGAATCAAACTCCCATTTCCCAACCAGGGTTCTCTTACACAGTCTGCGAATGCTCCCCTCCACTTGGGAATTTGGCCTCTTCACCAGCTTCAACATCCCAAACTACCTCCCAAATATCCCAGCTACAGCTGATGAAGCTGAACAAAGTGAGAATCCGCTGGAGTCAGGGAATAAGGTGAGCAGGATAAACAGTAACTGAGTCATGGCAGCAGGGCATCTGAGATCATCAGATGGACCGTGCCATATCAGCAGGTACTCCGGGATAAATGCAAGTCAATAGACAATAGGTGCAGGAGTAGGCCATTTGGCGTTCAATGTGATCATGGCTGATCATCCACCATCAGAATCCCGTTCCTGCCTTCTCCCCATATACCTTGACTCCGCTATCTCTAAGAACTCTGTCTAGCTCTCTCTTGAAAGCATCCAGAGAACCAGCCTCCACCGCCCTCTGAGGCAGAGAATTCCACAGACTCACAACTCTCTGTGTGAAAAAGGTTTTCCTCATCTCTGTTGTAAATGGCTTACCCCTTATTCTTAGTGAAGACGGATCCAAAGTATCTGTTCAACTTGACTGCCATTTTCTTGTTCTCCATAATAAATTCACCTTTTTCAGTCTTCAAGGGTCCAACTTTGGTCTTAACTAATTTTTTCCTCTTCACATACCTAAAGAAGCTTTTACTATCCTCCTTTATATTCTTGGCTAGCTTACCTTCGTACCTCATCTTTTTTCCCCATATTGCCTTTTTAGTTATCTTCTGTTGCTCTTGAAAAGTTGCCCAATCCTCTGGCTTCCCGCTCATCTTTGCTATGTTTTACTTCTTCTCCTTTATTTTTATACTGTCCCTGATTTCCCTTGTGAGCCACAGTCGCCCCTTACTCCCCTTGGAATCTTTCTTCCTCTTTGGAATGAACTGATCCTGCACCTTCTGTATTGTTCCCAGAAATACCTGCCATTGTTGCTCCACTGTCATCCCTGCTAGCGTGTCTTAGGCCTAGTCAAGATCCAGGCTTGGCCGGTAAAGGAATGGTGTGTCAAAGGTCTAAACCGGAGTCAATGTATGAGGCACAAATACAGTGGGAATTGGATGGGATTGCTGATAGTTCAGATAGTCACATCCCAGGCCAACTGGCAGCAGTCTGGATAGAGATGTGCTGGACTGTCCCAGGGATCGGTGACCAGAATCATCTGATCACCAGGTGACCATAGATTCCTGGACGTGTCACCATTATAATTTTGAGAGAAGAGCTTCCAGGAGACTTGATGTCTATCAAAGAGAGACGAGGAAGTACAGAACTGGTGAATTGGCTGCTTGACCAGAAGAGGTCTTGATTATTGATTGCATCAGCAATAAAACATATGGGCATAGGAAATGGGAGCAGTACCAGGTGCTGAGTAGGAATGTGCTTTATACCCCACCTACTGTCCACCCCACCAGACACACATGATACACTCAAAACATGAGATTCAAGGAGAGCTAGCCAACAGGATAGAAAATTAGCCTCATGGATGGAAGCAGAGGATGATAGTGGATGGTTGTCTTTTGGACTGCAGTCCTGTGTCTAGTGCCTCAGGGATCCTCAGGGATCAATGTCCATCGCTGTTTGTAATTTATATCAACGATTTGAATGAATATGTGAGAAGGCATGGTTAGTAAGTTTGCAGATGATACTAAAGTAGGTATTGTAGATAGTTATCAGAGGTTACAGCAGGATCCTGATAATTTGGGAAATTGGGAAAGGAATGATTAATAGAGTCTAATGCAGATAAATGTAGGGTGTTGCATTTTGGCTAGTTTAACCGGCAGGACATTCACAGTAAATGGCAGAGCTTTGAGAAGTATTGCAGAACATAGAAATTGAGGAGTGCAGGTACATAGTTCCTTGAAAGTGTATCAAGTAGATAAGGTGGTCAAGAAGGCTTTCAACCATTAGTCTTCATTTGTCAGGGTGCTATGTTACAGCGGTAGAAGTCGCTGGTGAGGGCACAGTTGGAGTATTTTGTTCAATTTTGGTCACCCAGTTATAGGAAAGATGTCAGTGTTTAAGAAGGAACTGCAGATGCTGGAAAATTGAAGGTACACAAAAATGCTGGAGAAACTCAGTGGGTGCAGCAGCATCTATGGAGCGGAGGAAATAGGCAACGTTGCCTATTTCCTTCGCTCCATAGATGCTGCTGCACCCGCTGAGTTTCTCCAGCATTTTTGTGTACCATAGGAAAGATGTCATGCTGGAAATAATACAGAAAAGATCTATGAAGATGTTGCCTGGACCATTAACAACTTTTAAAAGACAATTGGACAGGTACATGGATAGGAACGGCCAAACACAGGCAGTACAGATTAGTACAGATTGGGCATGTCGGGTCTGGTACAGATGGAGCACCTCGGTTTACATGGATAAGCTGCCTTGAAGGGCCTGTTTAAGTTCTCTATGACTCTTATATGAAGGAATGTACGGCTGGAGGTGTGCGGCTTTGTTGCACACACCAAAGTCTCCTCCACAAATGAAGTTTGGAGACCATTGTGCTGACCAGCTCTGCTTAGTCTGCAAGGGCAACACTCAACCTCCACTCACCTATCGCTATAATTTCCTGTCCCACTTACACTGCAACCTCTGGCAACCCAACATCTGACTGGTCACATTGCAACCTTCCAGACCCAGTACGGATCTCAACAACTTCCGGTCATCCTCAGTTTGAGCTCTCCCCTACATCCCTCTGGTAATTTGCAATAATTACTCTGCTTACACATCAGCAGATCATTTTTTTTCACCTGAACCCTGACGTCCACAATCAGTTCATGCTCCAGACCACATTGAACGGAGCATTATTTGCTGCCGAGCTCCTTCTGGTGGCCAGCGATAGACACAGCAGGAGCTCACTGAAGGGTAAATAAAGAAACAAAAGTGTTGGGAGTAACTCAGCGGGTCAGGCAGCATCTCTTGAGAACATGGCTAGGTAATGTTTTGCTTCAGGACCTTTCTTCAGACTGATGGTGGCATGGGAGAGAGCTGGAAGGGCAGGCCAAAGCCTGGCAAGTAATAGGTGGATACAGCTGGCAGCACACAGACACTTAACTGGAACCCAGGAGCAGCCCTGTTCATCTCTAGATATCACCATGTGCTCAGGGATTAGTGACAGGATTCATCTTGTGCACTGCATGCCCGGAACAGTGCAGTGCAGACGCAGACCAGTCAATGCCTGCAGAGGTGAGCCCCTCACCTCCCACCCCTTCCCCTCAGCCTGGAGCATGCTATCAATGAGGAGGTTCAGGGCTCAGGGAGGTGCCTTTGTTTGCTACGGCCATCATTAGATCAGCAGCTGAGCCTCCTTCCACCAGCCTGGGCGACAAACCAGTCAATATGTTGGAAAATGCAAAATAATCCAAAGGGCAGGTTTGCACACAGCAGAAAAATGTGGTGGCAGGTCCTGAATGTGAATAAGTTACCATAAATTTCAGAACAAGATGAGGTGTTGGGACACCTACGGTGGTCCCATCTGTCACAGAGATATCTGTAGTCTCATCGGTGTGGCTGCACAATGGCAAATCCCAGAGCCCCGGGAAAAACAGAGAGAATGAGTGCAACTCAACAGGCAGGTGCACAGAGAAACAGCAAGAGAATGAGACGGAAAGGAAAATAAATAGAGACAGAAACACTGTGGCAGCCAGGCCAGGCCAGGGGAAAAGAAGGGGAATCACGTGGGAAGTATATGAAAAGAAAATAATTAGTGAAGACAGTCTGTTACAGTCAAAAATAAAATTTACATTGAACATAAAATACAGAACATTGAACAGTACAGCACAGGAACGGGCCCTTGGGCCCACAATGTTTGTGCAAACATGATGCTCAGTTGAACTGATCTCATTTGTCTTCGCATGATCCATATCCCTTTATTACCTGCATTTCTAAAATCCTCAAATGCCACTATTGTTTCTGCATTCACTGTCACCCCTGGCAACATGTTCCTGGTCCCCACTACACTCTGTTAAAATCATGCCCTGCACATCTATATAATTAAAAGTCTCATCTTGACCACCTTCTGTCTGCGCTGCATATTGATTTCAGAAAAAATGCTACCCTGTATCGCTGTGATTTTTGGCCATCTTACTCACAGTCCTCTTCCGCTGAGCCAGCCCCGAGGATTTTTCCCATCGATAAAAAATAAAAGTCATGAGTGTTTAAAAAACCTTGAGATCAGCTGATTGGTCCTCTCACCTGTCAATCACCGCCCGTGAAGGTAACACCCCTTTCTGGGGGGGTGGGGCAGGACTATAAAACCCCAGATGCCTGGACGTGAGTTAGTCACTCTGCAAGATCGCGAGGGAGAGGCCACGACTGTCATTCTAAGCTGTGAATCAACTGAACTGTGAGTCTGCAATGTACTTGCAATAAATGATTTGTTAGCCCTTAATGACAATGCCATGAGTTGTTTGGCCTGCTGCCCTGCCTGTGCTTGAAAGTGCAATGCTTAATTAGAAATGAAATGACAATGCCATGAGTTGTTTGGCCTGCTGCCCTGCCTGTGCTTGAAACTGCAATGCTTTATTAGATCCGATTGTGTTTGGAAGGAATAAATGCTTTATTGGGTTCTACTGTGTTTGGAAGGAATAAATGCTTTATTAGGTCCGACTGTGTTTGGAAGGAATAAATGCTTTATTAGGTCCGACTGTGTTTGGAAGGAATAATGCTTTATTAGGTCCGACTGTGTTTAGTCCAAAAGTCCCGCTCATTTCGTGACTTCCGCTTAGTGGACAGGTCACACTGATTGCGTAATTTCCGATAAGTGCAGAGGTCACGCTGATTGCGGAAGTGCCGCTGACTGCGGAAGACCCACAGTGGAGAGGCCACGCTCAGCCGTGTGAGTAGATTCAAGAAAGTTTACTATCATATATATGGTGTGTGGGCGTGTGCATGTGAGCTTGTGCATGTGAGTGCGTGTGTGTATGTGTGTGAGTGTGTATCTGTGTGTGAGTGTATGTGTGAGTGTATGTGTGTGTCTGTGTGAGTGTATGTGTGTGTGTGTGTATCTGTGTGTGTGTATGTGTGTGTGTGCATGTGTGTGTATGTATATGTGTGTGTGTGAGTGCGTGCGGCCCGTCAGGAAGCTGTACTCCCTCTAGCACCTAGCAATGACTGCAAGCATACCTTATGCCTTCTTTACCACCCTAAGACTTTTGCTGCCACCTTCAGTGAGTTATGAACTTCGACTACAAGATCCTTCTGCACATCAATGCTGCTACCATTAACTGTATACTCTCTCCTTACATTCAACCTCCCAAAGTTCAACACCTCACACTTGCCATTTCTCCACCCATTTATGCAGCTGATCTATGTCCTGCTGTATCTTCTGACAGCCTTCCTCGCTGTCTGCAACTCCTTCAATTTTCGTGTTGTCAACAAATGTACTCGCCAACCCATCTACATCTAGGTCATTTATAATGAGGAATGTAATGAGGAAAGATGATAAGAGAGAGGATAGAGTGAGCAGGAGGGAGAATGGAATCAGTGGGATACTATGAGAGAAAAAAAGAAGGGCTTCAGAGAGTTCAAGATTCACAGTTAACGTGATACAATATGGGAAATTAGTACAAAGACAGATGGGGGGATGGGGAGAGACCAGGGGAGAGACCAGGGGAGACACCGAGGTAGGGGGGCGGGGAGAGACCGAAAGGGGGGGGTGGGAGTCCGGGGGGGGGGGGGGGGAAGAGAGATGGAGGTGGTAGAGGGGGGGGGGGGGGAGGGAGAGACGGGGGGGTTGGGAGACTGAGAGGGGGGTGTTAAGAGGGACCAAGAGGGAGGGGGGAGACCATAAGAGGGAAAGAGAGATTGGGGGCATGGGGAGTGGGGGAAGTGAGAGACCATGGGACAGAGACACAGACTGAGAGAAAGAGGGCAGGCCCACAAGTTGATATTCTAAATTGGGACAGGGCCACTGTGATGGTATTGGATAAGAACTTGCTAAAGTTGAGTGGTGTAGGTTGCAGCACCATCATAACCGGACTGCCAGGATAATGATTCCCCACTAGTTCAAGTGCAACCCATCCCTCTTGTACATGTCACCTTGCACCAGAAGAGATCCCAAGGGTCCAAAAATCTGACTTCCTGCCCCCTGCACCTACTCCTCAGCCACTTATTGTTATCCATCTTCATGTTCCTATAACCATATAACCATATAACAATTACAGCACGGAAACAGGCCATCTCGACCCTTCTAGTCCGTGCCGAACACGTATTCTCCCCTAGTCCCATATACCTATCCTCACTAGCATGTGGCATCAGGAGTAATCCAGAGATCATTAACCTGGAGGTCCTGCTTTTTAACAAATGCCTAACTCCCTGTACTCACTTTGCAGGACCTGATCCCTTTTCCTATGTCATTTGTGTCAACATGCACAACAACCTGGTTGCTCAGCCTCCCCCTTGAGACGGTTCCAAAGCCGCTGAGACATCCTGAACCCTGGCGTCAGGAAAGCAACGTATTATTCGAGAGTCTCAATTGCTGCCACAGAATCTCCTGTCTGCCCCCGAACTAACGAGTTTCCTACCACTATGGCTCGGCCTAACATTACCCTTTCCCAACTGTGCCTCAGATCTAGCATCAGTGCCACAGCCCTACCTCCTACTGCTCCCCAACACCATCCAAAGGGTATACCTGTTTTGAAGGGGAATGGTCTCAGGGGTCACCTGCTGTCTCTGTCTCCTCCCTTTCCTCATCTCTCTATCTGTCGTTATCTCAATCTATCTGTTTCTCTCACTTTCTCTTGGTCTACATCTCTCCGTAACAACCACCCTGGATCCAGTGCAACATGGAAATGTACCTTGAGAATCATCAGCGTGAGGATGGAAACTGAGGGAGCAGGTTGATCCTTGCCCCAATCGACCACTCACAATGACATTTAATGAAGGAATGATGTAGGCAAGGTCTTTATTTAATGTACAGTACAGTAACTACCCAGCAAACAAGATACAATGTATCAGACTGCAGCTGCAAACCAAACTACGGTGTTAACCAAAGATACTTGCTCCTCTAGTATCTTTGGTGTTAACTGCTGGAGTGTCACTGGGAACTCACCCAGCCCCTTGCACACACTGCTTTGACCCACCACTTTGACCCACCACTAAACCTAATGAAGCACCTCCACAGTGGTAATTCACTGGCTAAGTCAAGGAATACAGCTTTCCATTTTATATTGACTAAACCAACTCATTCTAAGCAGCCTTGATCCCCAGTGCTGAAGCATGATTTGAAGCTGGACTAATGCAGGCTTCCCTGCAGCCGCCTTTGTGCTTTAAAACACTGACATTTTCTGGCAAGCTTGGGCCATCTGGTCCCGGGGTCCTATTCAACAGCGTCGAAACAATTGCAAACAGGTCACCATGCACCTTCCTGACGAAAAGTTCCTTGTGGGAGTGGGTAGCCCACAGACTGCTTCGCTAACAGGCTCCGTGCAGAGGCCTGTAACCAACGAATGTAACTGGGCAACTCTGACATCCCAGGTCCGAAGGCAGCCGTGACTGGGCAAAGACTACTTCACCACACTCAGTGACCGTCGATACTGCTGTGAATACATCGGACTGCTTCACATCGCCAGAAGATTGGGGTGATCGGCACAGGAACCTAGGGTGTCCTTGATGGGCCGAGCCCAGTTGTGGGTGGGTTGAGATTGGATGGAGTAGGTTCAGGGATGTGATCTCCATCACTGTACATCATTTCATTTAAAAGACTCTGCGCGTACTATTTAAATTAAATAAAAATTAATTGCTGACAACATGTCTATTGTAGAAGCAGAATGGAAGCACTAAAACGGTTGAGCATTACACTCTTCAAGTATGTTAGTCCAAGTGGGTGGGAGGGGGGTTGGGCGGAGTGTGTGAGCTTCAAGGCCAAGAGGATACCAGCAGTCCCCTCAACCAGTCCACAGCCAGGACATGGCACCAGCCCACGCAGGAGCGGGCCTGGCCCAATGTATTAGGCTCAAACATGGCCCTGGACATTCTCTGAATACACCTCGTTCTGGTGATTTATCGGGAGGTTGAATGTGCCTTACTTCAGTAAGATACTGTTCAATACTGCATAACTGGACCTAGTCAAATTAAATAAAAAATATTTCTCCAATGTGCACTAAAATTCAGGCAATGTTGTTGTTTTTCTCCTCCACGAGAGATTTGGAGAGTGAGCAGGTTAGCAACGGCATATATCAAGCTTCTGGTCTATTTCTGCTCTGTCGGCTGATAGGTCTCACATACAGTATTACACAAATCACCAACCAGTTAGATTCAAGTGAACCTTCAAACACCATTGCCAAGTGTAGTCAGCGAGAGGAGTCTCTTTCAAATGTAAACAAATCCTCTCTGTGTCCATGGGCACAGGTGAAAAATTCAACGCTTTATGGTGGACCCGAGTTCACATCTCAGTATCAAGTGGGAGACCAAACAAATTGACCAGTGAACCAAGAGACCACCATCCAGTTCCTCCATGACACCACCAGCAGGATCAGCAGAAACAAAGTGCAGAACGTCCTGCTCCGTGTCTTCATCAGCGGCACTAAGCAGTTGGTCAAGGTTGAGATGAAGACCAGGAGCACAGCGATGACTGCCAGCAGCACGTTGATGAGCTTGCCCAGCAAGGTCCGCGCTGTGCCATTCTCCAGCCCCTCCCGCTGCACCAGCTGCTGCTGCTGCTGCTGCAGTTCCATCTTGGAGATGCGAGTCTGACAGGACTCCAGAGCCTCCTGTTGGGGAGAGATGCAGAAATGGTACACAGCAGCTCCATTCCACACTGCAGGGGGCAGCAGGGCATTGTGAGAGGAGTGGGGGAGCTAGGGCATTGGGGGCTGGGTCATTGGAGGCTAGGCGGTGTGGGTAAGGGCGGCCGTTGTGGTGAGGGGGAGGGTGAGCTGAGGATGTGGTAGGAGGATGACCAGAGGGCGGGAGAGGGGGCATGTGCAGCGGGTGGGGAAGGGGATCATGGGTGACCAAGGGTGGGACGTAGTGGGCTGACAGAGGGGGGTGGGAGGGCAAGGAAGGTCAGAGGGGAGGGGAAGACAAGGGTGGCCAAGTTTACTTTAGAGATAGAGTGTGGAAACAGGCCATTCAGCCCATCGAGTCCAAAGTAACCAAGGCTGGAGGTGATAAGTGGAGATTACAAAAGTGTGTACATGGTGGAATCTGGTAGGAAAGGAAGGCAGGGAGTAAAATATAGAACCGGGAAAGAATAATGGGTGGAAAGGAACGGGTGGGGTTTGACAAATGGGAGTCCCGGAGTAGAGAGAGGTAGATGATGAGTGGATACAAGTGGAGAATGAGAAAAGAACTGGGGAAGGAAGCGACGGAAATGGGAAGAAGGATGGAACTTAGTACAATGGTGGCAGGTGCCTTACTCAAATAATATCACACTTGCCCTCTTAATTGCTTCCCGACCCTGCATGTTGGCTTTCTGTCTGCACAAGCACACCTTGATTCTTTTGAACATCAACACTACCCAATTTCTTATCATTAAATAAACATTGACTGTCCCCCTAGTCCTAATTTTAACCCGATCCATTGTTGCATATAACACAGCATCCTCCAACGGGATCCCACCACTGGTTGCATCTCCTACGGTTGCAGGGGAAAGTTTCTGGAGAGGGGGTGGCTTGGATGGAATGGGATAAGTGAACCAGGAAGTTCCCTTCACTACTCCCTGGTTCACCTATCCCTTTCCATCCAAGCCACCCCCTTTGCAGAAACTTTCCCCTGCAACCGGAGGAGATGCAACACCAGTTCCCCCTCCCTCAACTCCATCCAGGATCCCTGAGTCCATCCAGGTGAGGCAGAGGTTTACTTGCACCTCCTCCAACTTAATCTCCTGTATCCGTTGTCCTCCTATGTGGACTCCTATATATCGGTGAGACCAAGCGCAGACTGGGCGATCATTTCGCTCAGTGCGCCTTGCCTACGAGATCTTCCGGTTGCCAAACACCTTAACTCCCCTTCACAGTCCCATACTGGCCCTTCTGTCCTGGGCCTCCTCCATTGTCAAAGTGAGGCCCAGGACAGGAGGAGGAACAGCACCTCATATTTTGCTTGGGCTGCTTACAACCCAGCGGTATGAACAATGATTTCTCTAATTTCAAGTAACCCCTGCATTCCCTCTCCCCTATCGTAGTCGTCGTACTAGTTCCACTGTTTGCATCCTTGTGTCCCTAACCCAGCCAACAATGGGCCATTATGGGCTTCACCCATCCTTGATCATCTGTTGCCGGTCCTGGCCTTTTCTTACCTCCCGTTCCCTTCCCACTACTTTCAGTCTGAAGAAAGGTCCCAACCCGAAAGGTCACCCATCGTTTTGCTCCAGAGATGCCACCTGACCTGCTGAGTTACTCCAGCACTTTGTGTCTATCTTCAGTATATACCAGCTTCTACACGTCCACTAACTCTCCTTTGTCTAGCCTGCTATTTATTTCCTCAAAGAATTCCAACAGTGGCACAGCGGCGCTGCGGTATAGTTGCTGCCTTACAGCACCAGAGATCTCGGTTTGATCCTGACTACAAGTGATGTCTGTACGGAGTTTGTACGTTTTTCCCGTGATCGCGTGGGTTTTCTCCGAGTGCTCTGGTTTCCTCCCACACTCCAAAGACGTACAGGTTTGTAGGTGAATTGGCTTCAGTAAAATAGTAAATTGTCCCTTGTTTGTAGGATGGTGCTAGTGTGTACAGGATGATTGCTGGTTGGCATGAGCCGAAGGTCCTGTTTCCATGCTGTATCCCTAAAGTCTAAAGATTTGTCAGGCAAGTTCCCCCCTTCACAAAACCATGCTGACTTCAGTCTATTTTGTCATGTGCTTCTAAGCACTCGCAAACCTCATCCTTAATAATGGACTCTAAAATCTTACCAACAACTGAAGTCAGGCCAACTGGCCTATAATTGCCCTCTTTTGCCTTGCTCCCTTCTTCATCAGCAATTTTTCAGTCCTCTGGGACCACACCTGACTCTCAATGATTCTTGAAAGATCACTAATAATATCTTCCAAATCTCTAAAGTTACTTCTTTCAGAACCCCAAACTCCAAAATTACCTCTTTTAGAACGTCAGATAGCTACTTGGACAATAAACATGTAGAGGGATATGGGGCTAATGCAGACATATAAGATCTGTGTAGATAAATACCACAGTTGCATCTGTGAAGAGGCCAGACATGCCATTGTTAAGATTTTCCTTTTTACAAAACAGTTAGGGTAAGAGGCAATCTGAGGAGCTAGAGGAAGGGGCAAGGAGAGATGAGGCTGGGTAGCAACAGAAGTGGCGGAGGTGCGTGAAGGAGGCAAAGGGGAAAGGCAGCAATGAGGAGACAGGTGAGGGTGGGGTTTGGTGAAGGAAGATGAGAAATGAACATGGGGGCAAATTGAGAAGGGGGAAGGTGGTGATGGCTGAGGAGGGAGAGAAATGGAACAAAGCCATCAGGCCGCAGCTTTATATCAGAATTTCAGCATTCGCTGATAGAAATGTCAAGCTCTCAGGACCTGAGCCATCTGGTTCAAGTGACAAAGAATGAGGATCGCGTTGGCTCAATAAACACTGACCTGAATGTCCTGAGCCCGCTCATAAGACTGGTAGGCAATCTTCTCCTCCATGCTCACCAGCTCTTGCTTTAGGTTGAGGATCTCATGCTGGTGAAGCTCTGTCAGGTCATTGAGCTGATCTTCAAGCCGCTCACACCTGTTACAGACAGTAGTGTATGTCAGTCGACTTACTGACACAGCCAGGACAGACCTCTATTTGAGTTGAGGTTCGGTTGGACTGGCAGGATGCACGAGAAGTGACTCTCGGTGCTCTATACACCCACCCTCCTGACCAGGCAAGGCATTTCCTACCTGGTCTCCGGAAAAGGTCATGGAGGCACCTATCGCTTCCTCATTGTGAGCACCAGCCCAAACGTCCAATCCTATCTTCTCCCCGCTCCCTCACCAGACATGCACATCTGCATCAAGCCATGCCAACTTTCAAAGAATTATCCTCCTGGATATAAATGGAGCATTACACTCATTAAATGTTCAGGGAAGCAGAGCTGTGTCAAGGAAATGAGCGAGAACCTTGAATGGGTTGAAGAGGCAACGGACTGGAGAGCCTGGGCCGAGGCCAAGAAGCTCTGGACTGATGAGAAAGGGCACTTGCTCTCTCTGTCCATCCCCTTCACTATCAATGGTCTTGTTTCGTCTTGTCTCTCCCTCGGTCTGTGGATCTCTAGGGATGGGAAGGAAATACCTGAATAAGGCTTCAAAGCTAAATCTTCTAGCTGCCTGCCAAGGACACATGGGTACGGAAACAGCTTCTATTCCTCCTTTGGCTTCCATTCAATGCTGTAAACTCAAAAACCTGGGATTCTACCGCTTACATTTTTATTGCAGTCCCTCTCTCCAATTAACACCAGACTGTGTATCAACTTGTGAACAAGGCCTTGCTTACATGAACTTCTACACTGACATCCTGACTTTGATCGAGTTACAGTCAAGAGGTGATGCTACCCATCAGCAAAGCTTTCAAGCGGGGAGCGGTCTTCCACTATGTTGCATGCAACACCTGTAGTGAAGAGGCCTCATCTCACACTCACACTGGGCACAGACCACTCACGTACACCAACATCAAATAAACACAACATAGGTAGAGAATAAAATGTGATTAAGAGTACATGAAAACTGCTAGATTTCAGCACAAGGTTTGGGAGGTGGTGAAGCAGCTGGTACTGTCAGAAACTACCTGTATCGCTCTTCCTGCAGAGTTTGTAGCATCAGTGTGTAATCCCTCTGATAGTGAGACTTCAAAGTGTCAAATGATTCTTCCAACCGGGCCTGCGTCTCCTTCACTTGCTGCAGTTCCTGGAATATTCCCTCCAAGCCCGAGCAGGCGAGCTCCAGTGTGTTGTTTTTGGAGGCGGCAGATTCCAGGGGTACCCCTGCCTCGCTGTTGTCGGCCGATCCGGATGTGGCACTCGAGCACTCCTCCTCACTGCCGTACCTGGGGCTGGGTTGTAGGGTGCCACAGATGCCCAGACCCTTGAGGCACTCCTCTGCCTTGGCTTCCTCCAGCGAGTCTTTCAAGGCAGGAATGTTGTCGGCGCTGCCGAACCGGTTGCGGAAGAGGGATGCAATCTCCCGCGGCTTGGAGACGACGGCTCCGGCAGCGGAGTGGGTAGCTTGGGAGAAGCTGGAGAGGCCGCCACGCACGCTGCCCACCACGCCCTCGCTGAACCCTGTCACCCTGGCCCCCACGCCCTTCAGCCCTTGATGTACGTCCCGCAGCATGTCCTTGGGTTGCCGTGGCATGCCGCTGTGCTCAATCGCACGCAGCCTGCGGTGGCACTGCTCCAACTTGCGTTGCAGTTGCAGGATGGTCTGGGCCGACTTCTGGTTCTTCTTCTCGAACACCTGCTTGATGCGGGCACCCTGCTGCCGGTCAGCACTGCTGGCCAGCTTGAGATACTCAGCCACATTATCATCCCGCACCGTCTGCTCCACCTTCAGCTGCTCCGTAAGTTTCAGCACCTTCTGCTGGAGGTGAGCGATGGCCGCTTTCGTCCTCTGTGGCTCCAGTGGCCCGTCCAGACTGTCCACGCTAAGCCCTCCATCCGAGCTCGATGCCACCACTCCCGGTGGGGCAGCGCTGATCCCATCTGGCCGCTCGACCTGCCACACACAATCACAGATCAGCTGCTTGCATCCATTGTTAAAGGCAGGACCAAGACCAGTGTTTAATCACGGCAATTAAAAATGATCAGTTCAAACCCCCTTTCTCCTGGCTTTTCCACAAGAAGCCCAAGTTAATTTGGGACATTCAGCAGGTGCCAGTAACTTACTGCTGGGATGAGAGTATTTGATTCCCATTTCACATCTTGGTGCTGCCCAATCCTTGGACATTCCCCTTCACCCATTCCCCAACCATTGTGGACTGCCCAATCCATGAACATTCCCTTCCCCCATGACCCTACTGTTCTTCAGCCTCACTGTAGGTACAGTGCCCTCCATAATGTTTGGGACAAAGACCCATCATTTATTTATTTGCCTCTGTACTCCACAATTTGAGATTTGTAATAGAAAAAAAAATCATATGTGGTTTAATTGCACATTGTCAGATTTTATTAAAGGCCATTTTTATACATTTTGGTTTCACCATGTAGAAATCACAGCAGTGTTTATACATAGTCAACCCATTTCAGGGCACCATAATGTTTGGGACACAGCAATGTCATGTAAATGAAAGTAGTCTTGTTTAGTATTTTGTTGCATATCCTTTGCATGTAATGACTGCTTGAAGTCTGTGATTCATGGACATCACCAGGTGCTGGGTGTCTTCTCTGCCAGGCCTGTATTGCAACCATCTTTAGCTTATGCTTGTTTTGGGGGCTAGTCCCCTTCAGTTTTCTCTTCAGCATATAAAAGGCATGTTCATTTGGGTTCAGATCCAGTGAATGACTTGGCCACTCAGGAATTTACCATTTTTTTGCTTTGAAAAACTCCTTTGTTACTTTAGCAGTATGTTTGGGATCATTGTCTTGCTGTAGAATGAACTGCTGGCCAATTGTTTGAACTTGAGCAGAAAGGATGTGTCTATACGCATCAGAATTCATTATGCTACTACCATCAGCAGTTGTATCATCAATGAAGATAAGTGAGCCAGTACATTCCGCAGCATAACATGCCCAGGCCATAACACCCCCACCACCGGATTTCACAGATGAGGTGGTATGCTTTGGATCTTGGGCAGTTCCTTCTCTCCTCCATACTTTGCACTTGCCATCACTCTGATATAAATTAATCTTCATCTCATCTGTCCACAAGATCTTTTTCCAGAACTGTGGTTGCTCTTTTAAGTACTTCTTGGCAAACTGTAACCTGGCCATCCTATTTTTGCGGCTAACCAGTGGTTTGCATCTTGCAGTGTAGCCTCTGTATTTCTGTTCATGAAGTCTTCTGCGGACAGTGGTCATTGACAAATCCACACCTAACTCCTGAAGAGTGTTTCTGATCTGTCGGACAGGTGTTTGGGGATTGTTCTTTATTATAGAGAGAATTCTTCTGTCATCAGCTGTGGAGGTCTTCCTTTGCCTGCCAGTCCATTTGCGATTAGTAAGCTCACCAGTGCTCTCTTTCTTCTTAATGATGTTCCAAACAATTGATTTTGGTAAGCCTAAGGTTTGGCTGATGTCTCTAACAGTTTTATTCTTGTTTCTCAGTCTCATAATGCCTTCTTTGACTTTCATAGGCACAACTTTGGTCCTCATGTTGATAAACAGCAATAAAAGTTTCCAAAGGTGATGGAAAGACTGGAGGAAAGACTAGATGCTGAGAGCTCTCTTGTACCTGCATTAAGGAGGCAATTAAACACACCTGAGCAATTACAAACACCTGTGAAGCCATGTGTCCCAAACATTATGGTGCCCTGAAATGGGGGGACTACGTATAAACACAGCTGTAATTTTTATATGGTGAAACCAAAATGTATAAAAATGACCTTTAATAAAATCTGACGATGTACATTTTAACCCCCATGTGATTGTTTCTATCACAAATCTCAAATTGTGGAGTACAGAGGCAAATAAATAAATGATGGTTCTTTGTCCTACCAATTATGGAGGGCACGTTATTCATTAATTAAAGTGCCAAACAGGCAGCACTGTGTCAGGTATCCATGATCCAGGGATTGGGCAGTCCACAGCAGCTGCAGAGTAGCTGCATTACACGTAGGCGACCTGGATTAGATCCTTCGATACGGTGCTGTCTGTACGGATTTTGTATGTTCTTCCTATGACCATGTGTGTTTTCTCTGGATGCTAAAAGTAACATTAGCAAATTTGCAGATGACACAAAGCTGGGTGGAAGTGTGAACTGTGAGGACTTGTTATTATTATCTGAATGGTGTCAAGTTGGGAAAAGGGGAAGTACAATGTGATCTGGGGATCCTTGTTCATCAGTCACTGAAAGTAAGCATGTAGGAACAGCAGGCAGTGAAGAAAGTGAATGGTATGTTGGCCTTCATAACAAGAGTAGTTAAGTATAGGAGCAAAGAGGTCCTTCTACAGTTTTATAGGGCCCTAGTGAGACCACACCTGGAGGATTGTGTGCAGTTTTGGTCTCCTAATTTGAGGAAGGACATTCTTGCTATTGAGGAAGTGCAGCGTCGGCACATGAGATTAATTCCCAGGATGGCGGGACTGTCATATGTTGAAAGAATGGAGCGACTGGGCTTGTATACTCTGGAATTTAGAAGGATGAGAGGATTTCTTATTGAAACATATAAAATTATTAAGGGTTTGGACACGCTAGAGGCAGGAAACATGTTCCCGATGTTGGGGGAGTTCAGAACCAGGGGCCACAGTTTACGAATAAGGGGTAAGCCATTTAGAACGGAGATGAGGAAAAACCTTTTCACACAGAGGGTTGTGAATCTGTGGAATTCTCTGTCTCAGAAGGCAGTGGAGACCAATTCTCTGTCTGCTTTCAAGAGAAAGTTGGATAGAGCTCTTAAAGATAGCGGAGTCAGAGGATATGGGGAAAAGGCAGGAACGGAGGGGCATACTGAGTGTGGATGATCAGCCATGATCACAGTGAATGGCGGTGTTGGCTCGAATGGCCTACTCCTGCACCTATTGTCTATTGCTCCAGTTTCCTCCCATATTCGAAAGACGTGCAGGTTTGTACGTTAATTGGCTCCAATAAAAAATGTAAATTGTCCCTAGTTGTGTTGGATGGTGCTAGTGCATGGGGATTGTTGGTCGTCATTGACACAGTGGGCCGAAGGATCTGTTTCTGTGATGTGTCCCTAACCTAAAGTGCAGGATAGATGAGTGTACGGGCGCTCACTGGTTGGTGCAGACTTGGGGGACCAAAGGGCATGTTTCCATGATGTATCTGGAAACTAAAAGTAGCTTGTAGGCTTAGTACTGATCAGCTACTCATAAATATGTAAAGCAGAGGGGCAGTAGGAACAGTTTTAGGGCAAGGCCATCCCTGTCACACAGTGTGTGCTGTTACAGATTTCTGATTGCTATCACTTGAAGAGGACACTAAATGTGTATAAAGTTTACTCACTCCCAGTTTTTGCAACAGTGTAAATGAGAATAAGTGTACAAGTAGCCATTTCTGGTTATTGCCCTCACTGAGATGAGACTACGTGTACCTTAAATGTCCATGCTCTTTGGTCAGGTTAATAATCACAAAGTGTAATTGGTTTCCATACAACATTTTGGGTCTCTCCCCAACCCGATTAAAAAAATGTTCACGATGGTGTGTAGGTGAAGCACGGTATCTGCTTACCCCAGTACTCAAAGCTAAGTAATTTTACCACATACATCAGGTGAGCTGTCAGGCAGCAAGGCAAAGGATTATTTTAAACTTATTCAGCTTTTTAGTGATTTGAACGAAGGGACCTGGTGCACTGTACCCAAATTTACTGATGATACAAGGATTGGAAAGTCAGCAAGTTGTGAAGACACGAAGAGTCTGCAAAAAGCATGTAGACAGGCTAAGCATGAGGACAAGAAGTTGACACATGATGATCATCCACTTTGGAAGGCTGAACAAAAGCACAAAATATTTAAACAGAATGAGAAACAAAGAAAGTCCTAACAAATGGAAACACATGGCATACAGCTGCGGCAAGTCATTGGTCTTCGTTGCAAGCGGTGTGGAATAAGATGCAAGGATGCTTTGACTGAATAAAATTGATTCAAGGCAGAGGTGACTCGATTTCACTCTCCCAGTTCCTCCGGCTCCGATTGTGAGCAATTATGGGCTCCATATCTGCGAAAGGATGTCTGGCGCTGGAGAGGGTCCAGAGGAGGTTTACGAGAATGATCCCAGAAAGTGGGTTAACATGTGATGAGCGTTTGATGGCGCTGGCTTCTACCCGCTGGAGTTTAGAAGGATGAGAGGAGACCTCATTGAAACTTACCGAATAGTGAAAGGCCTGGATAGAGAAGATGTGGAGAGGATTTTTCCACTAGTGGGAGAGTCTAGAACCAGAGGTCATAGCCTCAGAATAAAAGGACGTTTCTTTAAAAAGATGAGGAGGAATTTCTTTAGTCAGAGGTTGGTGAATCTGTGAAATTGCCACAGAAGACTATGGAGGCCAAGTCAATGGATATTTTTAAGGCAGAGATAGATTCTTGATTAGTAAGGGGGTCAGATGTTATGGGGAGAAGGCAGGAGAATGAGGTTAAGAGGGAAAGATAGATCAGCCAATATTGAATGGCAGAGTAGCCGATGGGCCGAATGGCTTAATTCTGCTTCTATCAACTTATCCCAGATTCAGATTCAGATTCAATTTTAATTGTCATTGTCAGTGTACAATACAGAGACAACGAAATGCATTTAGCATCTCCCTGGAAGAGCGACATAGCAAATGAGCTTATGGCAACTTATGAGACTTATGAGACTTTCTGTACGGGTAACTCTGAAATGTCTTCCTTCAAAACCAATGGCTTACCCTGTACATTGTTAACAAAGGCATGACCACATCATATCCATTTTCTGTGCCTCTGCTTTCAGCCCCTTTCCTCTAGGGCCACCCCACCAAACCATTCTCCACAATTTCTAGCACCAGACACACGTCATCATTTCGCACGAACTGCTCCACACTTCTGGTCCACTCTTCTGTCCACACATCTTACGCACTTTCCTTTGCAACTGCAGGCCATGCAATACTTGTCCTTTCACCTCTTCCCTTCCCATCATCCAGGGACCCAAACAGTTATTTTCAGGTGAAGCAGAGAATCACTTGCACTTCTTTCAATCTAGAGTACTGTGAATGAACATCACTGTGAAATGAATACTTCTTGTCTATATTTTCCGTGGAGAGCTACATGGGAACCTAGCAAGTTTAGGGGAGAGGATGTATCTGCATTTGGAAAGGCAAGGACTGATTAGGGACAATCACCATGGCATTGTTTATGGACAATCATATCTCATTAGATTAATTGACCAAGAGGATTAACGAGGGCAGGACAGTGGAAATTGTCTCCATGGTCATTAGCAAGCCCTTTGTCACCTGAAATTGTGGAATTCAATATTTATGCCATTAGGTTGGCTATAGAGTCACAGAGTACGGAAAAATGTATTTTGGCTCAATTTGCCCATACTGACCAAGAAGCCCCATCCACACTAGTCCCATCTGCCTGCTTTTGGCCCATATCCCACCTTTCCTATCCATCCACCCTGGTAGTGCAAGAAACATGTTGGTGTAGGACAGACATGTTGGTGTAGGAATGGGAAGGGGAATTAATATAGCTTGGGAAACATGGCTTTGCAACATGGGAGGAAACAGGGCACCCAGAAGAAATGCATGTAATCACTGGGGGAACATGCAAACTGCATAGGCTGCACCCAAGGTTAGAATTTAATCCAGATCTTTGGAGCTATGAGACAGCTATTAGTTGTGCCACTGTGCTGCCTAGAGTTTTGTTGTTCACATAGAGCAGGCGTCCTCAACCTACAGCCCCCGGGCCGAATGCGGCCCGTACCCCAAAATCATCTGGCCAGAAGGTGTTTTTTCCCCCCCGTATTTATCCAGCCCGCCGACTTCCTTCATCTCCGGTACCTCCCGGGCCCGAGGCGGTGGCACAAGGAGGCCTGTGCTGGCGGCCGCAAAGGCGGAATGCTGAGCAGTGCCAAGCTCTGGCTGTACCGCATCCTGCGTAAAGCCGCCGGCATGGCCGCGCACCTTGTGTCTGGGCTTCACTGACGGGATCGGAGGTAAACAAAGAAGCTGGAGAAACTCAGCGGGTGAGGCAGTGTCTATGGAGCGAAGGAATAGGCGACGTTTCGGGTTGAGACCCTTTTTCAGAAGCGGCTGACCTTGCTCTGAGACCGGTCTGAAGAAGGGTCTCCACCCGAAATGTCGCCTATTCCTTCGCTCCTTAGATGCTGCCTCACCCGCTGAGTTTCTCCAACATTTTTGTCTCCCTTCGATTTTTCCAGCATCTGCAGTTCTTTCTTAAACACACTGTCGGGATCAGAGTTGCCAATAGGCCGGAGATGAATGAGTATGAGTATTTGAGCCCCTGCCTTCAGGACAGAGCCAAGGCGATCGTTCGAGGGTGCGTCATGTTCGAGGGTGCGTCATGTTCGTGAGCGCTCGTGAGCGCTCGTAACCATTTTTGCCTGTAACTAGGGGCCAGTACTCTGGGTGGCGTCCTCGAAGGGCCAGATCTACGTGAACACGTGATTTGATGCCTGCAATCCGGAGCGGGGATGGGGTTGGATCCATGTGGGATCCATGTGTACACTTGATAGATGTGGCCCGCCATCTGCTCACAGACATGCGTCCCGGCCCCTATGCAGAACAAGGTTGCCGACCCCTGCCGGTTGTCCTTGTACACAGACTATTGAAAGATGCAATTACAGCAAATGGTGTTGTTGGCCTTTATTGCATGTGGATCAGCGCCGGAGAGCCAATTTTGACCCTGACTTCTGGTTCCGTCTGTGTGAAGCTGTACATTGTCCCTGCGACCACGTGGATTTCCTGCAGGCTGGAGAAACAATACCTCATCTGGGCATGGTGCGGCACTGGGGTGGACTTTAAATCCTCCAACTTCAGGCAATGCGCTCTGCCTATCTGTCTCATCACTGGTGATTAATTTATAATCTTGGCTCTCTTCTCTCTCCACTAGTATAGCAAGGCTTCATGAGCGTGTTTGACAGTTTGAGAAATCTGTCTCAAACGGCCCTATTTACTCATTTGGTGTCACCAGAGCACAAATATTCACTTTGCTCTAGAAGGAACTGCAGATGCTGGAAGATCGAAGGTACACAAAATGATGTGGTTTGTACACAGGTACACAGATCCCACCCCATCCCCGCTCCGGATTACAGGCATCACTTTGCTCTACCCATTTCCCCTACCCTCTCTGTAACTAAAAACTAACTTACTTTCTCTCGTTCCCAGTTCTACGCAGCGCTCTCAGACCTGAAGTGTTAACTCTGTTTCTCCATCAACAGGCACCATCCGACACACTGAGAATTTCCAGTATATACTGGCCCACACTGTTGGGACTTTCTCAATCTTTATCAGTAATGGTAATCAGTACTCACCAGTAATCTATTTTTCCGATCAAAGTGAATAACTGGTGTGTGTTTTCACGTTACAATCCGAAATACATTTTTTGTCTATTAATCTAACCTATCTATGGACCGATAATGGCTTCCTGCATAGGCTCTATAAGCATCAATCATCATCAATTGGTCCAATCTCTGGGATCACTGTGGAATGATTGCAAGAGGGACTACGGTGTTGCAGCGGGCACACCAGTTAGTACTTCAGTGATCTACCAGCAGAGGGAGCAATGGAGCAGTGTAAGTCAGAGAGAGTGAGCTCAATAAAATCATCACTGCGGGAAAATAGAGCCCTGCTATTAGTAACACAACATAAAGAAACATACCAACCTGTCTGTCCATGGCCACCTCCATTGCCAGAATTAGGCCACATGCAAACAGGAGGAACAGCACCTCATATTCTGCTTGTGTAGCTTACAACCCAAAAGTATGAACATTGAACTATCTAATTTCAAGTAATGCCCCCTCCCCATCCCTCCCTTCCCTGCCCCCTCACTCCAATGCGCACCCATTCCCCCATCCCCAGTCACCCTGCTCCTTTCGCTTGTTCGTAAACTCATCTCCCATTCCCAAGTCCCTCATCTCCCTTTTACCCTCTCTTTTCCCTCCCTCATCCCCTTTCACCCATATCTCTCCCACTGACTTTACATTTCACTCCGCTTCTCATTTGACACCCTTTTCACCTCTAGTATTTATCACTTACTCCGTCCATCTGCCAAACAAATTATCTGCAGTCACCTATCACTTGCCAGGCTTGGTCTCATCCCACCTCTCTTTCCAGCTTTCTCCTCCCTACAATTCCCCCCAGTCTAAAGAAGGGTTCTGACCCGAAACACTACCTCTCCTTTCCCTCCACAGATGCTGTCTGACCTGCTGAGTTCCGCCAGCACCGTGTGTTTTATACAAAGAGACCATCTGCCTCCAACTGCTTCATTTACTCTGACACAGTGGTACTCCCTTTGCTCTAGAAACAAAGAAAATAGGTGCAGGATTCGAGCCAGCACCATCACTCAATATGATCATGGCTGATCATCCACAATCAGTACCCCGTTCCTGCTTTCTCCCCATATCCCTTGATTCCATTAGCCCTAAGGCCTATATCTAACTCTCTCTTGAAAGTATCCAGAGAATTGGCCTCCACTGCCTTCTGTGGCAGAGAATTCCAAAGATTCACAACTCTCTAGCTCAGTCAGCGAAAAGATTATCCATGATTACAATCAAGCCATCCACAGTGTACAGATATGGGATACAACATATAACGCTTAGTGCAAGATAAAGTCCAATAAAGTTTGATTAAAGATAGTTCGAAGGTCTCCCATGAGGTAGATGGGAGATCAGGACCGCTCTCTAGCTGGTGAGTGGACAGGTCAGTTGCCCGATAACAGCTGGTAAACAGCTGTCCCTGAACCTGGAGGTGTATGTTTTCAAACTTCTGTACTTCTTGCCTGATAGGAGAGGGGAGAAGAGGGAGTGACCGGGACATGACTAGTCCTTGGTTATGCTGGTGGCCTTGCTGTGGCAGCATGATGTGTAGATGGAGTCAATGGAAGGTAGGTTAGTTTGCGCGATGGTCCAGGCTACATCGTAATTTCTTGCGGTCTTGGGTGGAGCTGTTCTCAAACCATGCTGTGATGCATCTCGATAAAATGCTTTCTGCAACACATCTGTAAAAGCTGGAAAGGGTTGAAGGGTACATGCCGAACTTCCTCAGCCATGCTTTCTTGGCCATCGATACGATGTAGGCTTAGGCAACCTTCCTTGCTGTTCACAACACCCTCAATTTCCAGGGATAATGAAGAAACAAAGAACTGCAAAAGCTGGTTTATACCAAAGATAGTCATAAATGCTGGAGTAACTCAGCGGGTCAGGCAGCATCCTTGGAGAACATGGATTGGTGATGTTTATCTATTTCCCTCAAACAAACTTCCCTTGGGAGTACAGCTAATTCTCAGAGGTAAAGGGAAACCTTTAACCTAAAGCAATTATACATCAGTGTCAGGTCCAGTATGGACCCTTCTTCAGACTGGAAGTGGAGAAGGGGGGGAAGAGAACTGGAGAAAAGTCCTGGACAAATCAGGGCCGGCAACAGAAGACCTCAGGCACCAATTCAGGCTGTTCATCTGCTTTCCCTACTTTTCTCCTTACATTGAAATAAACACATTTCAGCCCGACAGTGTCACCATATTATATAACCTGTCCTTCCTTTGAGACTTACTTATCCAAACATCTACATTGCCATCACTACTTCCAATTTATGACCTACCGCTTTAGTTTCCACACCCCTGCCTCTCGGTATTCCCTTATCATGTATCTCTAAATGGCTCAATTGTAAACATGTAATGCCTTTGCGCTGATTGTATAGCACGCAACAAAAACTTTTCACTGTACCTTGGTACACGTGACAATAAACTAAATTGAAAACACCAAATGAACATCTTCCAATTATGTCCCCTTGTTCAAGGTTCTCCCATTTGTGGAGGGTGGGAATTTACAGTTTGAAACCTTGTTCATAGGAGACTGAAGAATGAGCTTATAGAGGTGTATAGAATCATGAGAATAGAGTGAATGAAACAGCTTTTCTCAGAGTTGGGAAATCAAAAACCAGAGAGCGTAGGTTTACAGTCAGAGAGCAAAATTTAATTGAAACCTGAGGGGCAACTTATTCACACAGAGGGTGATACATATACGGAACAAGCTGCCTGAGGAAGTGATTGAGGCAGGCAGAATAACAACATTTTAAAGACATTTGAACAGGCACATGGATAACAAAGGTTCAAAGTATAATTGTAATGAAAAGGAACTACAGAAGCTGGTTAACACCACAGATAGACACAAAATGCTGGAGAAATTCAACGGGTCAGATAGCATCTCTGGAAAAAATGGATTGGTCCAGGAGGGTAAGATTTTTCCCGATGTAGGGCTCCTGCATATCGGTGAGACCAAGTGTAGACACACGATTATTTTGCTGAACACTTACACTTGGTCTGCCAAGGGTCACTGGATCTCCTGGTTGCTAACCACAATAACTCCCCTTCCTATTCCCATACTGACCTTTCTGTTCTGATCTCCCTCCATTACCAGAATCAGGCCACATGCAAACTGCAGGAACAGCACCTCATATTTCACTAGGGTAGCTTACAACCCAATGGTATGAACATTGAATTCTACACTTTTACTGGCCATGATTTATCCTGCCTTTTTGCTTCCAGTTTTTTTTGTACCCGGCATTCCCTATAACAATCAGTTTGAAAAAATGGTTCAGACCCAAAACGTTATTTCCTCCAAAGATGCTGCCTGACCCGTTCAGTTACTCCAGCATTTTGTGTCTATTAAAGGTTCAGAGGATATGGACCGACAATATTTTACTTAACCATCACTTGACATTAACAAATCCTTGTTGGATTATTAATCCTCACTTGATCAGATGAGTAATATTGTGGTTATTGTGTGTATTAGCTTCTTTCCCATGAAGGTTTAACTGACGAGCCTGTTGTTACAAGGTTGTTGCCCCTATTTTGCAGAAAATTGTAATATTTGTCATTCTATTACCCTTTCACCACTCCTTGTGCATAGAAGATTATGGTGAACATTTCCATAAATTCTCCTTAAGGAGTTCTTAAGGATTAATGTGACTGGCTTCCACATCAGCTTGTGAGATCCAAAGTCAGGGACACGGAGAGTCTGCCAGAAGTGAGGCAAGAGAAGCCTGTCGAGGCAGAGTTTGGGAACTGGTGCATTCCTTCCACCATTCTCCTGCATAAAAGCCAGGAAATCCCACCTGTGGGCAGTGAGACCACACCTGGAGAATTGTGTGCAGCTTTGGTCCCAATTTGTGGAAGGACATTCTTGCTATTGAGGGAGTGCAGCGTAGGTTTACAAGGTTAATTCCCGGGATGGCGGGACTGTTATATGCTGAGAGAATGAAGCAGCTGGGCTTGTACACTCTGGAGTTTAGAAGGATGAGAGGATATCTTATTGAAACATATAAGACTGTTAAGGATTTGGACACGCTGGAGGCAGGAAACATATTCCCGATGTTGGGGGGGAGTCCAGAACCAGGGGCCACATTTTAAGAATAAGGGTTAAGCCATTTAGAACGGAGACAAGGAAACACTTTTTCACACAGAAAGTTGTGAGTGCGTGGAATTCTCTGCCTCAGAGGGCGGTGGAGGCAGGTTCTCTGGATGCTTTCAAGAGAGAGCTGGATAGGCCTCTTAAAGATAGCGGAGTCAGGGGATATGGGGAAAAGGCAGGAACTGGGTACTGATTGGGGATGATCAGCCATGATCACATTGAATGGCGGTGCTGGCTAGAAGGGCCGAATGGCCTACTCCTGCACCTATTGTCTATTGGGATGTGGTTTTTCAAGGAGGCTTTAAGAATTGTTTATTCTTTCCACCTGTGATATCTTGCTCAGTTCAACACCAGAACAGACCATCTGCGAGGGACTGCAGTGGCTTGTGCAGAACGGGTTGTGATTAGCTGGACAGTGTCTCCTCCTCTCTCTTCTCCCTGTGCAGGTTCACCAGAATACAAGAATCCTTCCACTCCTGGATATTGTGTTGTAGACTCGCATGGCAAACAGACCACAACAGAAAAAAAACTTCCCCCACCAGCTGTGAAAACCGGATACAGATATTCCTGCCCTATTGTCACATAGTAAATATACTGAAAGCAAAGTCAACAGCTGGCCATGTGGTCAGTGAGATAGAGGCTGTGAGACAGAATACTTCTATTGTAGTCCTTGACAAGGAAAAGGCCAGAATAAACATTAATCACCCCTATTGATAAAAAACACTTGGCAGATTCTAGCAAGGTCTAAGATACAATGACAGACAATCACACCCCATGTACCAAAGTGGGATATAGGCAAAGTGCTGATTACAGTGAAAGGGAGGGCCAAGGAATAAAGATGACAATGACAGAAAACATTTATGACTATGTTACCACATAGTAAATAAACTGAAAGAAAAGTAGATAATTAAGGTCTGGTCAGCAATGTAACACTAATGTAATGAAAATCATGCAAGTACATGGAATGCTTTGGCCTCTGCTCCGAACATTATGTATTCCATAAAATTGAGAAACATATAACACAGACACACTTTAAAGTCAAGGCAATGTCAGATGCCGAGTCAATGTCGACACAAATATTTTTTGTTCTGGGGAGAATTTAAAACAACTACTGGACAAAATAACAAAAGAAATGGGCAAACTGAAAACATGGTTTGACAGGAACAAAATATCATTAAACTTGAGCAAAACCAAAATAATGTTATTTGGTAATTGCAGAACAAATACACAAGCAAATATAAAGATAAATGGGGTTGAAATTGAACGAGTTCATGAAAATAAATTTCTTGGGGTTATAATGGATGATAGAATCAGCTGGAAATTAAACATGTACAATCCAAACTGTCAAAAAGCATTTCTGTATTACACAAAGTTAAGCAGGTTCTGGATCACAAATCACTCCGCATTCTCTACTGTTCACTAATCTTACCCTATTTAAATTACTGTGCAGAAGTCTGGGGCAATAACTATAAAAGTTCGCTACATTCATTAACTATTCTGCAAAAAAGAGCAATACGTATTATTCACAATGTCAGGTATCTGGGTCACACTAATGCATTATTCTTAGTCAAAATTATTAAAATTAGAAGATTTGGTTGCATTTAAAACAGCACAGATAATGTTTAGGGCCAAAAATAAAAACTTACCTGGAAATATACAAAAATTATTCAATGAGCGAGTGAGGGGTTATAATTTAAGAAGAATATTTAATTTTAAGGTACAAAGAGTCCGCACGACCAGAAAAACTTTTTGTATTTCGGTCTGTGGAGTAGGATTGTGGAACAGTTTGAATATGGAGTTAAAGCAATGTCCAAACATGAACCAGTTCAAAATGACATACAAAAAACTTTTTTTCACAAGTTACAGGGATGAAGGGGATGGTTGACAAACAGGGGTTAATGTTTATTTATTATTTATTTATGTGTTTTGGTTACTTCATACATATTACTTGTATGTGTATATCAGTTGTATGTATATATATGTCAGTATGCATCTCTAAAAATTGTCTGGGGTATTATTATGATTAATTAATTAATTATTAAATATGGAAGAAGGGTTTAGGGAGAAGGGGTGAGATTAACATAGAAACATAGAAATTAGGTGCAGGAGTAGGCCATTCGGCCCTTCGAGCCTGCACCGCCATTCAATATGATCATGGCTGATCATCCAACTCAGTATCCCGTACCTGCCTTCTCTCCATACCCTCTGATCCCCTTAGCCACAAGGGCCACATCTAACTCCCTCTTAAATATAGCCAATGAACTGGCCTCGACTACCCTCTGTGGCAGGGAGTTCCAGAGATTCACCACTCTCTGTGTGAAAATAAGTTATTCTTCTTCTCACTCCTTTTCGAGCTTGTAAAGAAAAAGTGTTGGACATTTAAATTTTGCTTTATGCTTTTTATTGCTTTGCAAATATTGCCTGGAATGTCCAATTGTTTGACTATTTCGATTTTGTTGTTGTTATTTATTCCTATTTATGTCTTTACTTGTTCGGAACAAATAAACAAATCAAATCAAATCAAATGTCGATCAACAAACACAGGATAGAGATTGATTGTAACTTGGTGTAAGAAGGGCAACAACAGAGCTCAAGCCTACACAAGACAACAGTGGGAGGTTGATCAAGAAGGCACTGTGACAGTCAACTTCAGACTCGGAGATCTTACTTCCAGCAGTGGATACTGGACAAGCGGGGCAAGCCTACACTTTTTCTCTCGCTGCACCCCCTCTCATTCATTTGTTCCATATCTCGCTAGATAAAACTTAGCACAAGCATAATTCAGTTTAAAAAGATGTACAAAAACACTTGTTTAAAAGGATATTGGGATGAGGATAGGTGATTGTGATATTTGTTATACTGATTGTATTGGGAAGGGTGATTATAGAGTGATGGGTTGTATATATGACTAAGATACTGTATAGTATATGCGGGTTTTTTCTTTTCTTTTTCTTTTTTTCTTTTTTGTATGGCTTTGTAAATATTTGATTAATGTTCAAATGTAAATAATTTGGTGTACATATAGTGGCTGGTGTACATATGGTGTACATATAGCTGCTAAATTTGTATAAGATAATTACAAGCAATTGAATAAGGGGTGGGAATTAATAAGCTTTGGCTTCTTCCTGCTCCTTTTCGGACACATATGATTTCATTTATTTATAGATATTGTTTATGACACTTTATAAATATTTTTGTTTTGTTTTTTGTATGCTGTTTCACATTTGCTTTTTATTCTTTACTCTGTTCGAAATAATAAATAAATAAATATCACTGTCTACATCTCTCGTTTCCCTTTTGCGACTCTCAGTCCGAAGAAGGGTCTCAAACCGAAACGTCACCTATTCCTTTTCTCCAGAGATGCTGCCTGACCCGCTAAGTTACTCCAGCTTTTTGTGTCTATCTTCAATTTAAACCAGCATCTGCAGATAGAGAAGTAAAGAAGGCATGTGGTATGCTTGCCCCCGTAGGTCGGGGCATTGGAGTACAAGATTCAGGGTGTCATGAGGCAGCTTTATAGGGCATTGGTCAGGTCACATTTGGATTATTGCATGCAGTTCTGCTCACCCCATTAAAGGATGTGGAGACTTTGGAAAGGATGCAATGGAGGTTTACGAGAATGTTCTATGGATTAGGGGATATTGGCTACAGGAAGAGGTTGTAGAGACTTTGATTGTTTTCTCTGGGTGCAGGGGTTTACCAGAATGTTGCCTGAATTCCGGGGTATTAGCCACAGGGAGAGGTTGAATAGACTTGTATTGTTTACTTGGGAATGCCGGAGGTTGCGGGAGACCCGAGAGAGGTATATAAAATAATGAGAGGCATAGATAGGGTAGACAGTCATAACCTTTTTCCAGGATGGAAAGATCAAATACTAGAGGGCATAGCTTTAAAGTTAGATGGGAAAAGTACAAAGGAGATATACGGGACCACATTTTTTTAATACAGGGTCAACTGGAGTACATGGAATGCGCTGCCGGGATTAGTGGTTGAGGCAGATACGATAGTGGCATTTAAGAGGCCTTTGGATCAGCATATGGATATATTACAAATGGACGGATAAGAGTTATGCGCAGGTAGATAAGAGATGGTCTTGGCATCATGTTCAGCACCGACATTGTAGGCTGAAGGGCCTGTTCTTGTGCTGTAGTTTAGTTTAGAGATACAGCGTAGTAACAGGCCCTTCAGCCCATCAATGGTCACCTGTACACTAGTTCTATCCCAGGGGCAATTTTACAGAAGCCAAATGGCCTACAAACCTGCTGTCTTTGGAATGTGGGAGGAAACCAGAGAACCCGGAGAAAAACCCATGCGGTCACAGGGAGAATGTACAAACTCCACACAGACAGCATCCATGGGCAGGATTGTGCCTGGGTCTCCGGTGCTGTAAGGCAGCAACTCTACCGCTGCGCTACTGTGCGGCTCCTATTCTATGTTCTAGATAGACCGCAAAGAAAATTTAGGCCGACTTGAAAATAATGGTTCTGAGAAGTTATGAATTAAAGATGAACTCTGCACAAAACTATCAAGAGCTTTACCGGGTGTTGAAGTATATGTCATTTTTTAATGTTTTATTAAAAAATGAGTACAGCCTATACTGTAAACCATTCAATGCACAGAGCTGAACTGAACAGACCCATAAGGTTGCTCTCTGCAAGTACACCCTATAGGATTCTTATGGAGTCCAAATCCAAGTTTCAATAAACGACACAATGTGCAGTACCAACTCAGTGGGTCAGGCAGCATCTCTGGAGAACATGGATAGGTGGCATTTCCGGTCGGGACCCTTCTTTTGACTGAAGGAGGATCCCGTCCCAATGTTCTCCAGAGATGCTGCCTGACCTGCTGAATTACTCCAGCACGTTGTGTCTTTTTTTGATAACTAGTGTCTACAGTTACTTGTATTGCCAAGTTTCAATAGTTCAGACACTTCACATTGCAGGTCCTCCCAAGGTTTCAAATGCCCAATTTATATACAGCTCATACATATGGGCAAGCTTTTGAGAACTGGCAGAATGGATTTGCTGGCTGCTGCAGACATCTTCTGCCATGTGGAACTCTGATTGAGTATCTCCAATGGTTTAGTTAAACGCATTAGTTTAAGCACATGTTCCCTTAGAAGGCTTATGATTTCACTTAAAGATATTGCAGGAAGGCCACATTTCCAACATGCAAACCGTTCAGATTACGAATTATGAACAATTCACTGGAATGGAACCCTAGAGGATGTGAAACAATGACGACATCAATCTAGATGACGCTCTGAGTGGTTCGATAACCTTGCCAGCTCAGTCATTCAGTAAGATCTCAGCACCACTTTCCCACACCAAGATCCATATCGCTCAATTCTGTTGTGATTAAAAAAACTTGCAAAATGCACAAAGACTGCTGAAACAATCCCATTAGTTTGCGAGATGTGCTTATTGTGGCCCGACACAGAGGAGTGCACAGTGGGGCTAGAGTAAAAGCAGTGGCAGAAGTGCAATGAGAAAAGGTATTCACAATATACGAGTGCTTGTTAAAGAAATTTTAAAGGTAAAGGCTTAAGCAATAATAATAATAGATGTTATTTAAATATAGTCGCACTTTACACTGATAAAGTCAAAGCTCTCATTGAATTCGCTTTTTAAAAACTGCAAGTACCTAATTTTACCAAACAACACGACACCACTAATCTGAACCAATGGGAAAAAAAACTTGCACTGTTAAGAGAAAAGATGCTCTAGTCAGTTAATTGTTAATAACAACCCAACTCAACACAGGACCAGCGCCTGCATCAGCATCTCGCCAGCATCAACCGCACCCAATTAGAAAACTGAAAACAGGAGAGCCCTACGAGCGGATAGATGGTGTTGACGGGGGACTAAAAAATTAGGAGAGTAAAGAGGCATAAAATAGCACTAAGCAGCATTAAGAAAATGGTAATAAAATGGTAAATATCTTCAGAGGGTAACCAGGGAAAGAGAAGCCCCCATTCAATCTGTGGTGGAGCCAGAGCAGGAGGTGGACCCAGATGAATGTTTTGCATCTTCATTGACTATGGAGAAGGACACTGCCATTGGGGAGGTCATGGTGGGGCCAATGGAATTCTGAAAATTATCATTGAAAAGGAGGAGGCTCTAGACTAAAGGTTGTAAATTCCTCATGGCCCGATGAAATGTATCAAAACTGTTCTAGGAAGCAAGGGAAGAGACTACTGGCAACCTGACAGGAATGTTCAGATGTTTGCTGGCCACTGGTGATGTGCCAGATGTGGAGGACAACAGACAAGGTACTCTTCTTGAAGAAGGGCAGTGAAAATAAGCCAGTATTCTGTTGTGCTGCAAGTGAGAATTTCATTGTTCTATCTGGGATACATGGCAATAAAACACACACTCTCTCTCGTGACTCTTAATTACAGGCTTGTCTCAGGTCAGAGGTTGGGAAATTATCAGAAAAAGATCTGTGGGACAGGTGTAATCTGCAGTGGAGAGGCAGAGTATGACCAGTTTATTTATTTGTACTGGTTGCCACAATCTGTGATCAAAAGGAATAATAAACCTGTCCTTTTAACTGTAAGACGCTCTGATGCGTGGGATGGGCCAGGTATCGGAGGTGTGGCCCTCGCTCTTCATGGTTCCAATGGTTTGGATCAAGTGATCAAGTTCCAAGATGGTAACGTTAGGTGGCAGTGTGAATCGCAAGGACAATGCAGAGGGGCTTCAAGGTGATATTGTCAAAGAGGCTTTTAGATAGCCCCATGGATATACAGAGAATGGAGGGATACATGGAGGCAGATGAGATCAGTTTATCTTGGCATCATGTTCGGCACAGACATTGTGGGCCGATTGACTTGTTCCTGTGCTGTACTGCTCTATGTTTTTTATGTTCTACGTAAGCAAGTGGGTAAGAACTTTCCAGAGGGAAATCAATGAGGGGAAAATGCAAGGTCCTGCAATTTTGTTGGAAAATATTTTTAAATAGTGAAAAGCTAAAAAATGTTGGGGTTAATATACAGGTATAGCAAGAAATGAGGAAGACAGATTACATGATGGTCTGTATTATTAATGGATTTGAATGCAAGAGTTGTGATAACTACCGTCAGTTTCTTCAGGCCCTAGTGAGACTGCACCTGTACTGTTATGCACAGATCTTATCTCTGCAGCAAATGAAAAATATACTTAAGATAGTGAATGAATGCAGGCTCAACAGATTGATTCCCCGGTTGGAGGCAGGTGGGGTTTGCTTATGGGGAGAGAGTAATCAGATTGCTCCTGTAGCTTGTATTTGGAAGAATGAGTAGAGATCGATTAAACAGGCAAAATTCTAAAGATGTTTAAGAAGGAACTGCAGATGCAGGAAAATCAAAGGTAGACAAAAATGCTGGAGAAACTCAGCGGGTGAGGCAGCATCTATAGAGTGAAGGAAATAGGGAACGTTGTCTATTTCCTTCGCTCCATAGATGCTACCTCACCCGCTGAGTTTCTCCAGCATTTTTGTCTACCTTCAAAATTCTTAAGATGTCAGGCTAGATGCATGAGAATGCTGAAAATGGGGGATCAGAGTTTCAAAATAAGGAGTTAACCATTTAGGACAGCTAAGAAGATGAATGTCTTTGTCCAGCAAATTGTGAATCTTTGGCATTCACTCCCTCCTCCCCCCAATCTCTGGGCCTTGCTTCCCATACTTTTTTTAAAGCTAATTTCAGCTGCCTCACACCATAGGGCTCACTTACTCTTGTGAACCCACCTCATTTCCTAATGAGCACCATACCTAACAGCAAGTGAAACTTCAGAAGAAGTGCATTCAGTACAAAGTCCTCGACTGTAATCAGCACTTCCGACATGCTAAACAGACCACATGCTGATGGAGGAAGAGTTACTCCACGGTCTGGCAATCTACTACCAAAACATAACAGGTTTTCATGGTCTGCCAAAGTAATCGGACTGCACTCAGCAACTTCAGAATCCAACAAACATTTAAAAAGATAAGCAATTACCCGATCAAACTCATCTCCTGCAAAAGGACAGAAGGCCAGGGACTCCACAAACAAGGAGGAGGTTGGTGCATCGGTGGTGGACGAGGAACGGGGTCTGCCGGATTGTAGCAGGAGACAACTGGTACCATCTGGAATGGACTTGCGAGACATCAGTGGACTTCCCCTGGGCAGATCCAATCTATTTTTCCTGCTCGGCAAGCTCGCACCCCGTCTCATCATGGGAGCCACGCGGAACTGCTGTAGGACCTTGTTGAGAGAAGTAGTCTGAGTAGAGGGATGAGTTGGAGCTGCCCATTCCAGCTCAGCAGTTGGGGCACAGATGTCTGGGCTTGGGTGATCTTGGTTGGCTGAAACTTGAAGAGCATCTTGGGGCGAGACAGATGATCGGCGTCGTTGGTGATGAAAAAGTTGCTTTAAGCCTTGTCCAAAGTTCTCCAAAGCATTGTGTGTTATTTTGGACAAAGAGTGTTCTAAGTCACTTGGTTTTCTGCCTTCGTTGTCTGTGGATCTGCTGTCACTGTCTAGGTCATTAAGTGAAGGGTCATTATTAACCTGCTCCATCTGAGGCTTTCCTGTTAGATTTCTAAATTGATATATATTATATTTACTGGTATATAAATGGATTGGGTCTCTTTAAATAATATTTTCATTTGGTGGTCTAGTTCCTGAATAGGTGGTACATTCTCATAAGATTTCAGCATGCAGCACCTGTCAATGTCACTTCATGCTTGTCTGACATAAAAGGAAAAAAAGCATATATTACATTTCATGCATATGTAAAAGTATAAAGCTCAGCACAAACATTTCTGATCTCCAATCTCACCAGCCAATCAAAAATATAATGGTGAAGTTCACCTGTCCTTTGCAGGTTAATAGCTTATATTACTGCACTGTTTCATATAAAGTTTGGAGCCCAATTTAGCCTTGAATTGTTCCTAAAAATAATGCACTTGATATTTGGCTTTCTAGTGTCACTCAGTTGGTGCACAGTTCAAATAAATAACCACCCAAGCTGCAGCCCCAAGCACAATGAAGGTTCCAGACAAGAATTATTTAGACAGGTCATCTAAAGCACATTGACAGCAAATATGCTGATCTATCTACATCAGTGGTTCCCAACTTTTTTTGGCCATGCCCCACCTAATCACCTCTAAAATCCTGATGCCCCCCCCCCCCATATTTTAGCATGAGCAGACAAAGAAATAATTCTCAGAAAATGGAATTTACTCAAAATAACATCTGAAACATAAACTACATATGTGTACCTGATGCCCCCCTTAAAAATCAAATTGCCCCCCTGTGGGGCGTACGCCCCACGTTGGGAACCACTGATCTACATCCTCAGTTTAAAAAAAAAGTTATCTGTTAAGAGATTATAGAAAGTGAATTCTGAAAGATCAGGAATCTTTACTTGTACATTTGGTGTCAAAGCTAGATTAGAAGCATAACTGAAACAATCAGCGCAGCAAAAGCAAGGATAGCAGCAACATAGCTGGGGTGATTTTATAGCAATACAATTTTCAGCAATATTAATTCACAAAAATAAATAAAATTGGCCTAAAACCAGCAGTATTTTCAATAATAATTGCAGCTCAAACAACAGGAATGATTAATGCTCTCATTGGAATTTTATTTGCACAATTCCCGATTACTTTGATAGAAAATCAAAAAATCTTAGCCTGCTCAATCTCTCACTATAGTTCAGGCCACATCCTCCTGGCAACATCCTCATAAATAATCTCTGCACCCTTTCCAGTTTAATGACATCTTTCCTATAAAGGTGACCAAAACTGAACACAATAGTTGTGCAGTCTCACCAATGTATTGTATAACTGTAACACAATGCCACAATTCCCTAACTGATGAAAGCCAATATGCCCAAAGCCTTCGTTACAACCCTATCTATATCAGACACCACTTTCAGGGAAGTATGAACCTGTTCCACTAGATCTCTCTTCTCTACAATATTCCCCAGGGCCCTATCATTCTCTTTGAAGGTCCTACCCTGATTTGACTTCCCAAAATGCAACACCTCTTCACTTACCTATACTAATCTCCATTAGCCATTCCCTGGCCCACTTGCCCAACTGATCAAGATCTCCCTGAATCTCTTGATATCCTTCTTCAGAGTCTATGGCACCACCTATTTAGTGTCATCTGCAAACTTATTGATTATGCCTTGTACATTCTTATCCAAATCGTTGATATAAACCATAAATAGCAATGGGTCCAGCACAGATCTCTGAGGTACACCACTACCATAGGCCTCCAGTCTAAAAAATAAGCTCCCCCCTCCACTTCCTCCCTGAAGCCAGTTCTGTATCAACCTAGCTCTCCCTGGATCGAAGCTTCCAGAGCAGCCTATCATGCAGAACCTCACATCTACAACCCTCCCCTATATTTTCATGATCTACCATATAGTATAACCAGACAGTGTCTGAATAAAACAAATTAAACTGTTTAACAACAGAGTGAAGTTACACATCCTCTATACATCAATGACATCTTCATGATGTACAGACACCACCACTCGTACAACTACCTACTGCCCATAACATAGCTTTGCCATATTGATTACTTAATAAATTAGAACACCAGCCCAAAGATGGAAGATCAAACCTGCTGCCGGAAGCCCAATCTTCTCAGCCTTCCGCTTTGCTCAACCCTTCACACATATTTATGTCTCAGCCAGTCCATGCCGAAGAGTTCCTAACTCAGAATTCAGGCCAGGTAATTCTTACCAATGCCCCCCCCCCCCCTCCCTTACCTCATCATGACACACTGCAGTCCCAACTGCAACTACTTTCCATGCATTTTGGCCAATTACTCCAAGTTGACCAAGACCCACTTGCCTACATCTGGCCCATTTCCTTCCAAGTCTTTCCGATTGATGTACCTGTCCAAGTGTCTTTTAAATGAGGTAATTGTTCCCACCTCCTCTGGCAGTTCGTTCCATATACCCACCATCCTGTGAAAATAAATCCCTCAGGTCTTCTTTAAAAGTTTCCCCTCACATCTTAAAGTTATGCCCTTTAGTTTTAGACTACACTACCCTGGGAAAAGTACTGTGGTTATTCACCTCAATTATCTCCCAACCACATTCCCCAACGCCTCAGACCGTTGCGTCCCTCATCCAGTCTCTCGCCCACATCGGTCACCTTCACACTGGCCTGATGTGTTCTGAGCGCCCACTGGCATGCGGTTACCGGCCAGCAGTCTTCCCCCTCTGCCAGCCTAGCCCAACTCCCCACGTTTTATTCATTCCCACCCTCCACTGCCAGCTCCGCGTCCCCTCATTACCCCCGCGCCCCCCTCATCCCGCCCAGCCCACCGTCTCCCACATCCTCCCCGTCGCCCAGCTCTGCGTTCCGCACCGACCCAATGCCGGCAACTCCACCCCTCGGCTGAGACTGGCAGCAGGAAGGATCCCCTCCCTATAGTCGCGTCCCCGCACCACAGTTGGACGGAGCCCCCCACCTACCGCGATCCGAGCGCTGTCAGCTGTTGGGGACGAGGGAAGGGGTAGGGCTCCGGGGCCGGTTCGGCTCCCTGGCCGCGAAGGCGGGGCCGATGAGGGCTCCGGGGCCGCGGGGCCGGTCTGTGCTCCGTGGCCGCCGCCTCCGGCCTGCGCGCTGCGGCCGCCAGCAAGCCACGCCACCCCCACGTCAGCGCGCAGAGTCCCGGCCACCAATCACAACCCGGCGGCAGAGGGACCGAGCCAGGAGCAGGTAGGCGGCGGGAGGTTGTTCTCCCTCCCTCCCCCCCCACCCTACCCTACCCACCCTCTCAACTCCCAACACCCTACCCTACCCACCCTCTCAACTCCCCTCACCACCCTCTCAACTCCCCTCACCACCCTCTCAACTCCCCTCACCCTACCCTACCCACCCTCTCAACTCCCCTCACCCTACCCACCCTCTCAACTCCCAACACCCTACCCACCCTCTCAACTCCCCTCACCCTACCCACCCTCTCACCGCTCCCCGATCCTCATCCACCCTCTCACCGCACCCCGTCCCACACCTACCCACCCACTGCGCCCGACCCTCTCACCGCTCCCCAATCCTCACCCCACCGCTCTCCTATCCTCACCACCCCATACCCTCTCAATTTAACACTAAAAAGTGGTAAAGTGGTCCATTTGGCAGGATAACTGAGGGGAGGCAAAATGACAAGAAAAACGTTTTGAAAGAGTACCACAACATGTTTTGCACAAATCATTTTGAAAATGGGTTGAAAAAGCTATTTGAAATGTACAGGATCCTGCCCTTGTACACAGAAGCATGGAGCACAAAAGCAAAACAATTGTCATTTTATATATCATTGGTCACAAAAGGATAAGGATTCGAAAGGCCAGAGCCACAAAGAGCTTTAATAGAATGGTGAAAAAAGGAACTGCAGATGCTGATTTACAAAAACAAAGCACAAAGCTCTGGAGCACTCAGTGGGTCAGGAAATATCTCTGGAGGACATGGATTGGTGATGTTTTGGGCCTTCTATTGAGATAATGAGACTAGATAGAAGTATATAAAAGTATGAGTGGCATAGTTAGGGTAGACAGTCAGAACCTTTTTCCCCCATGGTGGAAATGGCCAATAATAGAGAGCGTAGCTATAAGATGAGAGGGGGGAATTTAATGATGTGCGGTGCAAGATTTTTACATTCATGTGGGTGTGGAACGCAGTGGCAAGCAGTGGCATTTAAGTTGGGCTTTTAGATAGGCACATGGAAGTGCGGGGAATAGAGAAATGTGGATTGTGTATAGACAGATGAGATCAGTTTAACTTGCCATCGTGTTAGGCACAAACATTGTGGGCTGAAGAGCCCATTCCTGTGCTGTACTGTTCTATGTTCTAGGGAGCAGACCAACATCGTTAGAAGTGTTCTGAACAATCAAGGGTCTCAACATATTAAATGTCTATATATGTATGTCCAGATTAGGATCTACTCTGTCCTTGAGACTGCTCCAGCATTTAATATGACCATGGTCTTATAACTATAACTGTACCTCTGTGTTCCTGCCTACACGCACTTTGCTCATCAAGATCCATCTCCCTCTGCCTTAATTTACTTGAACACACTGATGCCAAACCTCTCCCTGTAGCTCAAGCCCTCAAGTCCTGCCTATGTCCTCATAAATCTCTGCACTTTTCCAAATTAACATTATCTTTCCTATAGCTGGGTGATCAAAACTGAACACAATACTCCAAATGTGGCCTCATCAACATCTTGCACAACTGTAACATAACATCCCAACTTCTGCACTTAATACGCTGACTGATGAAAGCATTCTTGCCCACCATATCTATGTCCCGCCACTTTCAAGGAACAATGTACCTGCACTTCTAGATCCCATTGCTTCCCAAAATGCAACACCTTGCACTTATCTGTACTAATCTCCATTAGCCATTTCCAAGCCCACTTGCCCAACTCATCAAGATCTCCCTGAATTTCTTGATATCCATCTTCAGAGTCTGTGACACCACCTATTTTAATGTAATCTGCAAACTTATTGATTATGCCTTGTACATTCTCATCCAAATCGTTGATAAAAACCATAAACAGTAATGGGTCCCACAATGTGGTACACCACTACCATAGGCCTCCAGTCTGAAAAATAACCCTCCCCCTCCACCCTTGCTTCCTCCCTGAAGCCAGTTCTGTATCGACCTAGCTCTCCCTGGATCAAAGCTTCCAGAGCAGCCTACCATGCAGAACCTCACATCTACAACCCTCCACTATTTTCATGATCTACCATATAATATAACCAGACAGTGTTTGAATAAAACAAATTAAACTGTTTAACAACAGAGTGAAGTTACACATCCTCTATACATCAATGACATCTTCATGATGCACAGACACCACCACTCGTACAACTACCTACTGCCCATGACATAGCTTTGCCATATTGATTACTCAATAAATTAGAACACCAGCCCAAAGATGGAAGATTAAACCTGCTGCCGGAAGCCCAATCTTCTCAGCCTTCCTCTTTGCTCAGCCCTTCACGCATATTTATGTCTCAGCCAGTCAATGCCTAAGCTTTCCTAACTCAGAATTCAGGGCAGGTCACTCTTACCAATGGCCAGATTCCCCCTTACCTCATCATGACACACTGCTGTCCCAACTGCACCTACTTTCCATGCATTTTGGCCAATTACTCCTAAGTTGACCAAGAACCACTTGCCTACATCTGGCCCATTTCCTTCCAAGCTTTTCCGATTGATGTACCTGTCCAAGTGTCTTTTAAATGTGGTAATTGTTCTGGCAGTTTGTTCCATATACCCACCACCTTGTGGAAAGAAATTCCCTCAGGTCTTTTTTTAAAGTTTCCCCTCACATCTTAAAGTTATGCTCTTTCGTTTTGGACTACACTACCGTGGAAAAAGTACTGTGGTTATTCACCTTAATTATGTCCCAATCTAATTCCCCAACACCTCCTGTCTCTCGCAGCTCCTAATGGTACCTCAGGCCGTTGCGTCCCTCATCCAGTCTCTCGCCCACATCGTCACCTTCACACTGGCCTGCTCTGAGCGCCCACTGACATGCGGTTACCGGCCAGTGGTCTTCCCCCCTCGGCCAGCCTAGCCCAGCTCCCCGCGTTTTATTCATTCCCATCCTCCACTGACAGCCCTCATTACCTCCTCATCACCCCCCGCGACCCCCTCATCCCGCCCAGTCCAGCGTCTCCCACATCCTCCCCGTCGCCTAGCTCAGTGTTCTGCACCAACCCAATGCCGGCAACTCCACCCCTCGGCTGAGTGGCAGCCGGAAGGATCTCCCCCTATCGTCGCGCCCCGGCACCACCAAAGATACTGGACACCAAAGATCCACAGTTGGATGGAGACCCCCCCCCCCCCCCCCCCCCGCGCCTACCGCGATCCGGCGCTGTCAGCTGATGGGGGCGAGGGATGGGGACGAGGGAAGGGGTAGGGCTCCGGGGCCGGTTCGGCTCCCTGGCCGCGAAGGCGGGGCCGATGAGGGCTCCGGGGCCGCGGGGCCGGTCTGTGCTCCGTGGCCGCCGCCTCCGGCCTGCGCGCTGCGGCCGCCAGCAAGCCACGCCACCCCCACGTCAGCGCGCAGAGTCCTGGCCACCAATCACAACCCGGCGGCCGAGGGACCGAGCCAGGAGCAGGTAGGCGGCGGGAGGTTGTTCTCCCTCCCTCCCCCCCACCCTACCCTACCCACCCTCTCAACTCCCCTCACCCTACCCTACCCACCCTCTCAACTCCCCTCACCCTACCCTACCCATCCTCCCATCACCCTACCCACCCTCTCAACTCCCCTCACCCTACCCACCCTCTCAACTCACCTTACCCTACCCACCCTCTCAACTCCCCTCACCTTATCCATCCTCTCAATTCTCCTCACCCTATCCACCCTCTGAACTACCCTCTCACTGCACCCCGACCTCTCACTGCACCCCGACCTCTCATTGCACCCCGACCTCACCACACCCTGTCCCTCACCCACCCTCTCGCCGCACCCCGTCCCTCATCCACCCACCCTGACCCTCTCATCGCTCCACGATCCTCACCACCCCCATACCCAATTTAACACTAAGAAGTAGTAAGGTGGTACATTTGGCAGGAAGACTGAGGAGAGGCAAAATAACAAGAAAAACGTTTTGAAAGAGAGTACAAGAACATATTTTGCACAAATCATTTTGAAAATGGGTTGAAGAAGCTATTTGAAATGTACAAGATCCTGCCCTTGTACACAAAGCATGGAGCACAAAAGCAAAAAAGATAATTATTTTATATATCATTGGTGACAAAAGGATGATTTGAAAGGCCAGAGCCACAAGAGTTTAAATAGAATGGTAAAAAAAGGAACTGCAGATGCTGATTTACAAAAACAAAGCACAAAGCTCTGGAGCATTCAGCGCGTCAGGCAATATCTCTGGAGGACATGGATTGGCGACGTTTTGGGCCTTCTATTGAGACTTGATAGAGGATATAAAAGTATGAGAGGCATAGATAGGGTAGACAGTCAGAACCTTTTTCCCGTGGTGGAAATGGCCAATAATAGAGCGTAGTTATAAGGTGAGAGGGGGGAATGGTGTGTGGTGCAAGTTTTTTACATTCATGTGGGCGTGGAATGCATTGGCAGGGGTGATGGTGGAGGCAGTGGCATTTAAGTTGGGCTTTTAGATAGGCACATGGAAGTGTGGGGAATAGAGAGATATGGATTGTGTACAGACAGATGAGATCATTTTAACTTGCCAATGTGTTTGGCACAAACATTGTAGGCTGAAGAGCTCATTCCTGTGCTGTACTGTTCTATGGAGCAGACTAACATCGTTAGAAGTGTTCTGAACAATCAAGGGTCTCAACATATTAAATGTCTATATATGTATGTCCAGATTAGGATCTACTCTGCCCTTGAGACTGCTCCAGTATTCAATATGATCATGGTTCATTCAACCATAACTGTACCTCTGTATTCCTGCCTACATGCACTTTGCTCATCAAGTAGCTACCTCCCTCTGCCTTAATTCACTTGAACACACTGATGCCAAACCTCTCCCTGTAGCTCAGACCCTCAAGTCCTGTCATAAATCTCTGCACTTTTCCAACTTAACATTATCTTTCCTATAATAGGGTGAACAAAACTGAACACAATACTCCGAATGTGACCTCACCAACATCTTGCACAACTGTAACATAACATCCCAACTTCTGCACTCAATACGCTGACTGATGAAAGCCTTCTTGCCCACCCTATCTACATGCCGCCACTTTCAAGGAACATTGTACCTGCACTCCTAGATCCCTCTGCTTCCCAAATTGCCACACCTTGCACTTATCTGCATTGAACTTTATTAACTATTCCTAGGGCCATTTACACAACTGATCAATAATCATCTGTGAGGTTTTCCCAGTCTCTTGGGATTGTCTGTGGGAGCAAATAATTAATTAGTGAAATGTAATCTAATCTAAACTAATTAGCTGGGTTTACTGTTGTAACATGTGGGAACTTGGCTCCCTCACGTGAAAATTGGGATTTTGTGCCATTTATTGTTTCAGACTTCTCCCTTTTGAGGAAGAGTATGAAAATCTGTTCATCCAGCCGAAGCAGTCTGCTGATCTTTGTGCTTCTCATTGGTGTGACATTTGTAATCTACTATTTCCTCCCCAACGCCCTGCTTGCTAGCTCCAAGCCTACGGGGCTGCCTCAGTCACTGGGCATGATTCGCACACAACTGCTTTCCGTCAATGTCACTCAAAATGCAGGAACCGTGAATGTGTTCTATAGGGAAGCTCTACCTCCAGAAAAGGATGGAGGAAGCTCACAGCCTAGGTAAGTAAGATTACAGAAAAAACATGCAAGTCCTTAAGAATCTAATAATACCAAACTTAGTTTACGTGAAACATTTGAACATTTTGATTAAAAGAAACCCGTATAGATTTTTAGAGGGTAGGTTAAGCTTCACTAATGATTAACCCTTTTGAAGTCGAGTCGTAGTCAAGAGTTTAATTGTCATATGTACCAATAGTGGAACAATTAAATTTGTCCATGCAGCATTATTACATGCCTGATATCTTAATACAGATAGAAAATGTATAACAATTAAAAATTCAATAAATTAATAACTACATTAGTGCAAAAGAAACACAAGTCCTCAGTGGAACTGTAGGAGGGAATTTTGTATTTAAACTGTGCCCTGAGTTACAAAATATTTTGTCCAACCATGGTGGTGTCATCGGCAAATTTGAAGATAGAATTGGAACTGTGTTCGCTACACAGTCATGAGTGTAGAGTAAGAAGAGCAGGGGACTGAGCATGCATCCTTGAAGTGCTCCAATACTGATGGTTAACGAGGAGGAGGTGTTGCTTCCAATTCATACAGATTGTAGTCTGTTGATGAGGAAGTCGAGAATCCAGTCCCCTTCACCATTACCAAAGAACCATCAGGCCACGGCTTGTCGAGGGGAGCCGCTTCCAAACACAGCCCCGAGTCATCGGTGTTGAAAACTCGGGGCCGCGCGGGCAGTTGCCAAACCGGACCGGCAGCCGGCCGCGGAACTTGCCTGGGCTGGGTCTGAGGCTCATCTCCCGCTCGCCCCCGAAGATGGAGAACTGGAAGGAGGACAGTCGGCGATGAAGGGTCGGTAGGAGGAGGACGGGGGGAGGGGGGCTAACCTCCCTTGCCTTCAAGGCCTGCTGTAGGAGGCATCCCTTGGGGCACGAAGGCTGAAGGAGTGGCGAGGGGAGGGATGGCTCACTGGCGAACCGTATGAAGGAGAGATGCGGTCGGGCCGAGGAGAGGCTGCTATCACTATCCTACACACACTGGGGACAATTTACAATTTTACCAAGCTGATTAGCCTACAAATCTGTACATCTTAGGAGTGTTGGGGAAAACCAGAGCTCCTGGAAAGAACCTACACAGGTCACGGGGAGAATGTACAAACTCCATAAAGACAGGATTAAACATGGATCTCTGGCACTGTAAAGCAGTAACTCTACTTCTGCGCCACCATGCTGCCCTTAAAAATTATATAATTTCTGGTGACTCCTGCCTGCCCTATGTCTGTTCTATGTTCAGACCAGCACTGCACGACTTTCTGAATCACATCTCTAGCTTTAGTTGTTGCATGTCAGTAAGGAGTAGAAATAATTGAGGTGATCAAATTGAGATCAGGGGATGGAGGTGTAGGTCGTGCGGTGATGGTTGTATTGCAGTGGTCGAGGATGTTTGGGCCTCTGGTTGAACAGGAAACGTGCTGGCACTATTTTGGTAGCACATTCTTGACCTGATTGAAGTCCTGACTGTTATGAACAAAGCCTCAGGGTATTTTGTTTCAAGGGTATTACGAGTAGTGGTATATAGATTCTCAAGTCCAAGCCTAGCATTGGTGTGGGTTGTGATGTAGACTGATGTAGGCTATGAGATAGCCAAAGTGGATTTCCTCGGTAGGAAGGAGGAACGACACTACACCATAAGATATTTCTGGTCCAAGAGCTCTCCAGGACTGCCACATCCATGCACCGTGTGGAGTTAATTAGGAAGCAGACCACCCCACCCCTTTCCTTGTCTGAGAACGCCGTTTGATCCATCCGATGTAGTGAGAAGCCCTTGGGTTGTATGGGGCTATCAGGTGAAGCGGGGGTGAGCCATGTCTTTGTAAAACGGAGCACACACTAATCTCTCAGTTTCCTAAGGTAGGCGAGTCTAGCTGTTGGTTCATCCAGCTCGCTTTCAATAGTTTGTATGTTGTCAGCTGGGGGGGAGGGGTGGGGGCTGAACCCACCTTGTTTCATCTCACCTGCAACCCAGTGCGTCTCCTATATTCTCCACTTCGGTGACTGCTCTTGGTCGAATCCAGGAGCATGTGTGTGGAGTCGTGGAGTCGGCTGTTCCATGAGATCAGATCTCGGGCACTGTAAGGCAGTAACTCCGCTGCATCATTGTGCCACCCCATGATGATGTGCTTCTTCCCATCACTCTGTTCTCAGTGCCATCCCACAATACCCCTTTCTTACTTTGAGTAGCGAAGGGCAAGCGAATCCCAACGAGTGGAGATATTGCATATTTTAAAGGATTGTGCAGTATGTGCTTAATGCTTGAAATAGAATTATTGCGCATCAACCAGATTCTGATGCTATTGAATGGATTGCCAAATTTAATATTTTATTATTGTCAAATTCAATATGCTATTCAAATGAATGAGTGAAATTGAAATATATCAAAAGAAGGGCGGGACGGTAACGCAGCAGTAGAGTTGCTGCCTTACTGCTGCCAGAGACGGGTTTGATCCTGACTATCGGTGCTGTCTATACGGAGTTTTACGGTCTCCCCATGACCTGTGTGGGTTTTTCCCGGGATCCACTCTCCAAGGGGGTAAAGGTTTGTAAGTTGATTGGCTTCGTATAATTGTAAATTCCCTCACGTGTAGGATAGCGTTAGTGTGCGAGGATCGCTGGTTGTCACGGACTTAGTGGGAGGAAGGGCCTGTTCCTGCGCTGTATCTCTAAACTGAAACTAAACTAAAATCTCTAAACATAAACTTTCCAACTTAATAAAAATCTTGACCTAGTGTGGAAAGAAGATTGTAGGTTGAAGTCAATTTCAATTATGTTGTGTTTTCCAAGTGATTTTACTGCACTCTTGAAGCACAATGCTTTACTGACAAACTGAACCTTTTCTTTGCTCAGACTGGAAGTATTACTGCTACATGGGCAGGCGTTCAGCTCTCAGACCTGGGAAAGCCTTGGGACACTCAATCTTCTCGCACAGCAAGGGTACCGAGCTGTAGCAATGGACTTACCAGGTAGAGGCTTCATGACTCTTTCTTTTTTCATGATTAAAATTGGAACCTTCTATATTTGCGAGAATTCAAAATATTCATGTTCAAGATAATGGTGATGCCACAATTGTAATTGTAATTAATTGTAGTTGTAATTAATTTATTAGCCAAGTATGTAAACATACAAGGAATTTGATTTGTCATACAAAAAAGCAACAAGATACATAATCACATAAAAATTAAACATAGACTTAAACAGCCATCACAACGGTGTGTGAGAATCCCCAGGGCACACATCATAAGCAGAGACCCACAGCCATCAGTTCAATGTCCAGGTCACACACACACGTGATGTGACCAGAGTTGATGCGACCACTGCCGCTCTGCAGTCCCTGTCCGCCCAAACAGTCAGAAAGCCGTCCACACTCACACTACCAAAGTGGATAACCTCACATTTATCCACATTAAACTTCATCTGCCCACTCCCCCAACCTGTCCAAGTCACCCTGCATTCTCATAGCATCCTCCTCACAGTTCACACTGCCACCTAATTTTGTGTCATCTGCAAATTATCTAATGTTACTTTGAATCCCTTCATCCAAATCATTGATGTATATTGTAAATAGCTGTGGTCCCAGCACCGAGCCTTGCGGTACCCTACTAGTCACTGCCTGCCATTCTGAAAGGGACCCGTTAATCCCTACTCTTTGTTTCCTGTCTGCCAACCAATTTTCTATCCATGTCAGCACTCTACCCCCAATATCACGTGCCCTAATTTTGCCCACTAATCTCCTATGTGGGACCTTATCAAATGCTTTCTGAAAGTCCAGGTACACTACATCCACTGACTCTCCCTTGTCCATTTTCCTAGTTACATCCTCGAAAAATTCCAGAAGATTAGTCAAGCATGATTTCCCCTTCGTAAATCCATGCTGACTCAGACCGATCCTGTTACTGCTATCCAAATGTGCTGTTATTTCATCTTTTATAATTGACTACTCCAGCATCTTCCCCACCACCGATGTCAGGCTAACTGGTCTATCATTCCCTGTTTTCTCTCTCCCGACTTTCTTAAAATGTGGGATAACATTAACTACCCTCCGATCCACAGGAACTGATCCTGAGTCTATAGAACATTGGAAAATGATCACCAATGCATCCACGATTTCTAGAGCCACTTCCTTAAGTGCCCTGGGATGCAGACCATCAGGCCCTGGGGATTTATCTGCCTTCAGTTCCATCAGTCTACCCAACACCATTTCCTGCCTAATGTGGATTTCCTTCAGTTCCTCCGTCACCCCTGATCCTCTGGCCACTACTATATCAGGAAGATTGTTTGTGTCCTCCTTAGTGAAGACGGATCCAAAGTACCTGTTCAACTCATCTGCCATTTCCTTGTTCCCCGTAATAAATTCACCTTTTTCGGTCTTCAAGATAAAGAAGGTGTATGTTATACTTGCCTTATTTGTCAGGGCATTGACTATCAGAGTCAGGACATCATGCTGAGGCTTTATATGGCTTTGGTACAGTCACATTTGGGATATTGTGTGCAGTTCTGATCACCCCTAAACAGGAACCATGTAGAGGTTTTGGAGATGGTACAGAAGAGGTTTACCAGAATGCTTCCAGGATTAGAAGGTATTAGCTCTAAGGAGAGGTTGAACAAGTGATAGAAGTTTATAATTGAGAGATATAGATAAGGTAGACACTCACCTAGACTAGAGAGTATAGCTTTCATGTGAAGAGGCAAAGTTTAAAGGAGATAGGCAAAGCAAGATTTTTACACAAGAGTGGTGGGTGATTGGAGTGGTGATGGGGGGTAGATATGATAATGGCATTAAGAAGACTTTTACACAAGTACTTGGATATATGGGGAATGGATGGATATGGATCACAATCAGGCAGATTAACTAATTTTAACTTGGCATCATGTGCAGATGTTGTGGGCCAAAGGTCCTGTTCCTGTGCTATACTGTTCTATGAATAGACAGCACATATCTATGCTTCCCCTTGTCCTGTATTCCTTGTAAACAACATATTCAGCTGATGCCTAATTAATGTTGTGTTTAATAGGCTTTGGAAATACCCCACCAATGGAGATTGGGAAAATGAACAAGGCTGACTTCTTGCTGACCTTCCTGAATACTGTGAGACTTCAGACCCCAGTCATGATCAGTCCATCAATGAGCGGCCAATTCTCCATCCCCTTCGTGATGCTTCACAGCCAGAGACTAAAGGGCTTTGTTCCCATTGCACCTGTGGGGACAAATGCTTACAGTGCCGAGCAGTATCAGAAAATTCAGGTAACCCTTGTTTTCTATTTGCTATCCACGATAATCTCCTCTTCACCTCTATGGCCGCATTTAGCGGGGAGCAGAATGAGGCTTGACAACTCAAAACCCTGGCACTGAATCCCATTTTAATTCCTCTTCCTATTCCCACATCGACCTGTCTACCCCAAGCCAATTCCACTGCCAGAGTGAGGTCTAATGCGAACTCGAGGAACAGCAACTCATAATCAGCCAGTAGCATGGACATCGTATTCTCCAGATTCTGTCCTTTTCTCTTTCCTTCTGGTCCACCCAACTCCTCTTACGTAGCCCTTCTTGCCAACCTCACCCCCGCCATCACCCAGTTTCTTTTTTCTTTCCTCCCACTCCATTTGCCGATCACCCACACACATCTCCCACTGCGTCTCCTCCCCATACCCTTCCTTTATTTGGTTCCATGCTTCAACTTCCTTTCTTATTAGATTCCATCATCTGCAGCCTTTTATTATTTCCATTTATCACCTCCAAAATCTGCCATTATTTCCACCTACCCATTCCCTCCTCTACACCTGGATCCACCGACCGGTTAACACCTCTCACCCAACCTCCTCACCTCTTTATACTGGCTGCTCACCTTTTCAGCCCCGATGAAGGGCCCTGACCCAAAGCATTGTCCATTTCCCTCCACTAATGCTGCCGGGGCCATTGAGTTCATCCAGCTGGTTGGTTATTGCACTGAATCCTGTCTCTGCCTGCTTATAATTTGCTGGTCTTCTTTGTATTTTATAGATTTAGAAGCTTGAAAGATCTGTTCTTAATTAGTAAATAAATTTCAATCAGGGTGTTTTACTACTGCTTGAGTTCCATAGGGTCTGAGGTGGCTGATGAGAACAGTGTGGGAGTGCAGACTCAGCCATGGGTGGATCAGGAAGTGGTATGGCTCATTAGGGGGATAGTGCCCTCCTGCTGTTTCACTGGACCTCTGTGTGCTTCCAACAAATGGATTCAAAGTTCTCAGTACACCAGTCCATTTTGAACATATGTGGGTCAGGGTTTCCCTTGGTTGACAGGATTGTTTTCATATTTTCAGTGATGCTGAATATGACATCACAGAATTCACATCACCAGGAGGATCGTGAGATATGAGGAATGAATTGCCATTGAATAGATTCTACAGTTCACCCTTGCAGTCCAAGGAATGTTCCCATCCAGTCTCCGAGCAGAAGACTGGGAACCAGACTCCATCTCCTCTTCCATTAAGAAACTATGAACTTGTTTCATTCTGCCTTCCTGTAGCCCATTTTCCGTTCAACTGTCTGTTATCACCTCGTCTTTCATAGAACTTTAGATCCCAAATTTATTCACCAGTCTTTCACCACACTAATGCTTAATGCTTCCCTGCCCTTTCCCAGGCCTGATCCCCAGTGGAAGACTCTCTTGAGCCTCTCCACACTTTCAAAAGGTATCCATCAAGCCCCATCTTTGCACAATCATTTTTACACAAAAGGTGGTGGGTGTATGGAATGAGTTGCCAGAGAAGGTAGTTGTGGCAGGTACCATTGCAACATTTAAGAACCATTTAGACAGGTACATGGTCAGGACAGGTTTAGAGGGATATGGGCCAAACGCAGGCAGGTGGGACTAGTGTAGATGGGACATGTTGGTCGGTGTCGGCAAGTTGGGCCGAAGAGCCTGTTTCTACACTATGACTATGACTATGATTTTGCCCCTTCTCACTTCAAATCTATTTGTCTTTCCATCATCCCTTTGGTTTGCCTGGGGTTTGACATTTCTTTGCAAAATACTCTATTTTCCCACATTTTCTGCACATTTGTCCCCTGGCAGGGCAACATGAATCCTTGCCAAAAATGTCTGTAATTCCCACACATGAAACACTCACAATCATCTTCAACTTTGTAATGACCCTCACCGTATCCGTGTCCTTTACTAGTGCCAGTAAATGTCACATGGCTTTATCCATCCAATCTCATGGTCTGGAAGTGGGTTTCCACGGCTTCAAATGAAGATGCAATTGTTAGTATTTCCGTTAATGTTACCACGTCACCTTTCTCCTTGCATTTCAAGCCATCTGATTTGCATCTTTACACAACCTGATCCCTGATTTAATTTTGTAACTCATCTCCATAGTTGCAGCCCTCAGAACGTGATGCAATCTTGTGCTCAACTGAACAATGCTTTCCCCTCTGTGTCGTCTGGCAAAATACATGTCGCTGAAATGTAGCATTTGTTTGCACCTCCTAATGCTTCTTCAAAGCACCAACAGTCATAGCACAATCTGTTTTGCCTTAAGTCTCTGGAAGAGTCTTGAAAGTCTCCCGAACTGAAGGTCCAGCACTGTACAATAGCAATGCTCTCTGTCGTGTGAGCCACACCGGCATTGCCCCGTTGACAAACAGTCCCAGGTTATCAGCGTAGGCACCAAGTTCCTCTGACTATGCCACCCCACGCGCACTCACTACACTCGCTTCCCCACTTGGGTCAAATGGATTCAAACCACTAATTCCAACTGCTTCGACTGCACTAAAAGCCATGTCTGCCTCAAAAGTTGAACTACACAATTCCTAGTTCATTCTCGTCGCCAATGTCAGATCTTTGCCTCGATTGATTATAATAAATGCACATTTAACACCACTAATACCTGCTTTTATTAAGCCATTTTTGTTATCTCTCCCAACATGTCGCTTGACCTTTATTATTCCTGCGACCCTTCTGACTCAGTGTAACATGTGATACATTCTAATATGACATCAGTTTCCATGACACTGACCTCTTCTGAGTTTCCTCATACCCTTGCGCTGCACATACATCAACCTCCAGATTTCCCATCATTCGCCTCCCTGGACACTAATACAGTCCAACTGATCACACAACTTCTCCTCAAGTACCATCCTCTTTCCTTTAAAATCTACTATCTTCACACCCGTCCACAAAAGAAATTGGAATTGTGTTCTCTGTTCTTGAAAATTGTCTGCCCATCTCCAATCTTAATTCATTTACTAAATTCCTTGAGTGTCACTTCCAAAGTCCAGATTCTTTCCCTCATCTCTAGGATGGATTTTATCAAAGCTACAAATAACATAATAGAGAATGTAAAAAATACTCCATGCATCGTGCACCATCTGCTGACAGAGAAAGAAACTTAAGGTTTCAGGTCAAGAATTCTTTGTCAGAATTAACAGTTAACGATGTAACAAATTTAAAGATCCAGAAGAATTTATTGGTGTTAGAGGAATTTTGTTTATGTGAAATTTCTTCATGTTTTCTGCACCACAGTAATGAGTACACTTCTGAGAGCCCTGAGATTGCTGCAAGAATTGGGTGATTTTTGTTACGTTTCATGAGGTTATGTTGATGGCCATTCATGTTTCACAGAGGGACAAACCTTTGCTTCTCTTCACAGACTCCGACACTCGTGGTATATGGAGAAATGGACACAAATCTGGGTGCACAGTCCTTGAATAACTTGAGACATCTTCCGCATCACAGCATCTCCAAAATTCCTGCAGCCCGTCATGCTTGCTATCTGGATGAGCCACAGAAGTTTCACGATGCTCTGCTAGACTTTCTAACTAAAATTCAGTGAATGTATGCTATGCAGTATGTCCTTGCCAAACAGTCGAGGTCAGTACTGATGGGACACAAGAGACTGCAGATGCTGGAATCTTAAGTATAAAACAGCTGTTGGATAATCTTCGTGGGTCATTCAACATCTATCGAAGGAAATGGACAGCTAATGTTTTAGGTTGGGACCAGTTTAAAAAAATCTGTCCATTTCCCTCCGCTAGTTTTCAGCAGTTTGTTATTGTACTCAAGACCAGTCCTGAACCAATTTCCAAAGCAGCTGAACTTCTCAACTTTCTCTATTCTTACAGAGAAACTCTGCAACATGAACCCATTTAAACATAAAGCATTCAATAACAACAAATACCAATTTTTTGGGTGTCAACAAGAAGTTCCACAAAAAATAATTAATCTAAATATTTGACAGAAACTGACATTAAAATTAGTTTTGCAATGTAAAGTCAAGTTGTGGGCTGAATGTTAAACATACTGCAGTAAAACTCAATCTGGAATGCACAGGCCAGCATACTTTTTGTCTATTGAATCTTAATGTTAATACTCAACACTTATACACTAGTTCAGTTCAGATTATTGTCACATGTACCGAGGTACAGTGAAAAGCTTTTTGTTGCATGCTAACCTGTCAGCAGAAAGACAATACATGATTACAATCGATCAATTTACAGTGTATAGATACATGATAAGGGAATAACGTTTAGTGCAAGGTAAAGCCAGCAAAGTCTGATCAAGGATAGTTCAAGGGTCATCAAAGAGGTAGATAGTAGTTCTGCACTGCTCACAGTAGAATAACTTTCCTGTGAACCCATTAAGTTTAAATTGTGAGGGAAGCAAGGTTCTAGTAAATTCAAAGGAAACATAACCACTTAAGTTTCAATGAAATGCTGCCAACAGATGCTGGTGAGTGTGTAGGAGTGTGGTTAGTGGAAAAGATCAAGGAAACTGGGGCCACAGTGACTGGAAAGGAAGTTCTAAACAGTGAACAACAGTGATCAATGTTTTACTGTAATTGGTATAGTACTGAGATCCAGGAGTATTCCTGGCATGATCTGATCTCACTCAGCAAGGCCTCTGGTCTGGGTTATCATAGGCCTTTGGTGAGATACAAACAGCAAAAAGAGAAGGAACAATATTGCAGAGATAAACATAGAAGAGTACAGCACAGGAACAGGCCCTTTGGGGTCACAATGTTTGTGCTGAATAAGGTGCCAAGATAAAATAATCTAATCTTCCTGCATATGAGCCATATCCCTTCATTCCGTGCAAATTCATGTACCTACCTAAAGGCCTCTTGTATCTGCCTCAAGCATCGTCCCTGGCAGGTCTTTCCAGGCACCCACCACCCTAAGTTAAAAAAAAACTTGCTCCAAACATCCCTCTTACTTTAAGACAATGCCCTCTAGTCTTTGACATTTCGAGCATGAGAAAAGGTAGCAGCCGCAACACCGACGCTTGCATAACACCATTAGTCACTAGCAGTCAACCAGAAAATGCCTCCTTTATTCCCACTCTTTGCCTTCTGCCATTCAGCCAACCTTCTATCCATGCAAGTATCTTCCTTCTAATACCATGGGCTCTCATCTCGTTTAGCAGCCTCATGTGGTACTTTATCAAAGGCCTTCTGAAAATCCAAGTAAACAACATCAACTGACTCTTCTATGTCTATCCTGCTATTTACTCCCTCAAAAAATTCCAATAGATTTTGACAGGCAAGATCTTCCCTTCACAAAATCATGTTGACTTTGGCCTAATTTGTCATGTGCTTATAAGTACTCTGAAACCTCATTCTTCTCTCCTCGCTTCTTTCTTAAACAGCGGAGTAACATTTGAAAATTTCCAGTCCTCTGCAACCACTTCCGACTCAAGTAAATCTTGAAAGATCACTACTCATGCCTCCACAATCTCTAAAGCTACCTTCTTGTAGTCCATCTATTCCAGGTGACTTATCAACCTTCAGACCTTTCAGCTTCCCAAGCACTTTTTCATTAGTAATCTCCACTAACCTATGCCCCCTAACTCTTGAATTTCCAGCATGTTGCTGGTGTCTTCCACTGTAGACTGATAGAAAAAAAATTCAATTTGTCTACCATTTCTTTATTCCCCATTAGGTATTTCTCCAGCATCATTTTCCAGTGGTCCAATATCCACTCTCGGCTCGCTTTTACTCTTTGTATATCTAAAGAAATTTTTGGTATCCTTTTTTATTATTGGCTACTTTACATTCATATTTTATTTTTTATTGCCTTTTTAGTTACATTCTGTTGGTTTTTAAAAGCTTCCCAATCTTCTAGTTTCCTGCAATATTATTGCAATTTTACTTTTATACAGTCTTTGACTTCCTTTGTCAGCCATGGTGACCTCAGTCTCCCCTATGAACCTTTCTTTCCCTTTACGATGAAAAGATCCTGCATCTTCTGAATTACTTCCGGAAACTCCTGCCACCATCATTCTTGTTGAGGTCCCTTTCCAATCAACTTTAGCTAGATCCTCCCTCATGCCTCTGTAGTTAGCTTTACTCAACAGTAATACCAACACATCTGATTTAATCTTCTTAACATAGAAAATAGGTGCAGGAGTAGGCCATTCGGCCCTTCGAGCCTGCACCGCCATTCAATATGATCATGGCTGATCATCCAACTCAGTATCCTGTAGCAATGTTACAAAATTTTGGGATTTTAAAAATCAAGTCTGCAATTTATCCCATCAGATAAAGCATAAACAGAAGTTTAATTTGACACCTAATTCACTTTCATATCTCAAGTATTTAAAAAGTTATGGCCATTTTCATACTTGGAAATTAGCATCTTGTTCCCTATTCATTTTCTATGGACATAACAAAAAAGCTGTGATCGTGGACAGTCAAAAACCCATAGCCTTCTAAAAAATTAAGAGAGCTGAATGAAATTTTCAGTTATCATAGATTGAACCATTCTGAAACAAATATAAAATAATCTTACTTGGATGACCTGAAATTAAAGCATATAATTAGTTAGTTACCCAATTGTAGCTAATTTCAAACTTCAATTATTAGATCTAAACATCTATCCATTTCTTAATAAATGATTAACATTTTTAAATAGCCTAAGTGTCCAAATAATATTCACAAATAATTCACAATAAAACATGATTTTTAAATCTCATTTACATTAATTTATAGGCCAAATGGAATGAATTTTGTGTTCAATTGCTGTAAATTAAAGTCCATTTAAATCAGCTTTCTAGGGGGATCCTGTGAACGCGCTGGTTTAGAACGTTCAGATTGCGGTAGATTTGTGCCCTCAAATGCCCAGAAAAATACTGCGGGATATAATGGGCCCAAAATTAGCTACTCGCAACATTAAACTTTGTATAAAGGGATCTTAAGAAGCCCTTTTTAATGTAAAAATAAACAGCCTACCTTCTGTTGTCCCCTGTATGAGATCTGGTCGGTTGCCGGCCGTCGGGGGTTTAAAGGTTAATTTTTAAACTGCTATAACAATTTGATAAAGCCCTTAAAACTAATAATAGCTCAAGCGACGGAATCTGCCAGCGAATTTTCGTTAATAATGAACTAGGCTGAACATCCTCGATTTGAACAGCCTAGAGAAAATCGCGTTTTAAACCCGCCCCCCTCTAAACGGCGCCAAAATCGCGCACACGGGCTGGGACAGATTTTCAGCGACGCTTCAGGTACGCTTTGCAACATACCTATATCCTGTACCTGCCTTCTCTCCATACCCCCTGATCCCTTTAGCCACAAGGGCCACATCTAACTCCCTCTTAAATATAGCCAATGAACTGGCCTCAACTACCTTATGCGGGAAAGAATTCCAGAGATTCACCACTCTGTGTGAAAATTCTATTCAAACTGGTTGAATTTTATCATATGGACTACATCCTCGGGGTTCCTTTACCTCAAACCCCCCCCAATCAAATCTGGTTTGTACACCACACCAAATCCAAAATTTGAATTTATAATCCAACAGCACTCTTCCAACATTCAACCATAAGTGGCAGCCAGGAGCCCAAGTATAACTGAAGCTTCAAAAGGTCGTGAGCCATGATCAAGGAGGATGGTTTATTTGTTATTGAGAAGATTGCACGCCATACCATCACTATACCATCACTGCAGTGTCTGAGTCCCAACCCTCATCACCAATGAGCGTGGTCCCACCCCTCGTTGCACTGTCCCAGTGAATGACTATATGAAGACTTTTTTCAACCAGGTCATCACCATCATCATCTCCAAACTTGTTACCAAACGCAGGGAACTGGGTCTCTGCACATTCCTATACAAATGGATCATCGACTTCCACATCAACTGACCACAACTGCTGCGAGGGGTCTGGGCCCGGGTCTCCGGCGCTGCAGGCACTGTTGAGTTGCTGCTGGGCCGGAGGAGTCGGGTGCCCTGTCGCGTGCCCTGTACAGGGGCGGCCAGAGGTGTCGGCGTGCCCTCCCGGGTGCCCTGTCCGCGGCGCGCGGACCGAGGTGCTGGCTCCAGCTTAGCTCTCTGGGGAACCGCTGGTCGGCACGGACTCAACTCTCAGTAGTGTCCCTGGTGGACTCCTCGGGAGTGATGTCAGATAAGGAAACAGGAGTGAAATGTAAAGCCAGAGAGTTATATAAATGGAGGACAGGGGAGAGGAAAAGGGGGAGAATAAAGGTGAAATGATCCTGAGTTCCACATTTCCCTTTTATCCCCCTCATTTCCCTCCCCTCCAACCCGTTTCACCTATATCCCTCTCTCATCACTTGTCCTTTCCTCCACAGATTCTCCCTCACCCACTGAGTTCTTCCTACATTTTGTGCTTTGACCTTAAATTTTAGGTTTGGATCTTTCCGATTAGGTTTCTGCCCTACCTTTGAACCAAATCACTAATGACATCTTTAATATTGTGATAAGGTGATCTACCCCACCTCAGTGTTCACAGGCTGCCTACAGCTTATGAAATGAGTGTAGCGGCAGATTTTTCATATATTTCAGGTAATTAGCACCCTAGCCGCTAATTGGATGAGAATGGATAATGGGAATATCTTCAAAGCATCTCCATTCATAAAGCTTCAGCACACAGTCTTTTAATGAATATTTTCTTTATTGTAGATAGAAAACAGTAAGATACATCCAAGGTTTTTCCGACTTGTTACGGCAATCTTCTTCGAACTCCAGCTCATTACTTCAGATATTAGAAAGCTCCTCGTGTCTCCGTAACAATGACATGCAATGACATGGTCGACGGATTAACCTTCTCCATCGTCTCTCCAAAACGAATCTAAAAACTAAACTTCTGTGCAAGCAGTTAAGCTGCAAACACACCCAAAAGCACGTCATAAATCTCTCCCTGCACGGGAGACCCGACCTTTTCTTTGTCGGGTCTCCGTTGTCGTTGGGGCTGCAACGAGGAGCGGCCTCCAACAGGAAGACCGGGGGCTGTGGTGCCGACTACTCACCTCACCGTCGCGGAGCTGGCCGAGTCCGGTGCGGGTGGAGCTGTGGTGGACGCTGCTGCGGCCCGACCTCCGGAGATTCGGAGGCTGCAACTGTGGGTTTGGCGGACAGTGACACCGGGAGCCCGCGGGTCCCTGGAGGGAGACCGCTTTTCGGGGCTTCCGCAACGGCGACTTCTCCCGCCCGAGTTGCGGGGTTGAAGAGCTCCTGGAGCGGGGCCTTACACCATCGCCCCGCGCGGCTTGGAATGGCCGCGGGACAGCGAGCGCACGCCGGGGGCTCTAACACCAAGACCCGGTGTGCGACCTTGCATCACCCGGCGTGGCTTTAATGGCCGCGGGACAATCGCCATCGCCCGCCGGGGGCTTTGACTTTGACTCTGACATGGGGGGGGGGGGGGGGGGGGGTGCAGTGGAGAGATAAGTTTTTTTGGCCTTCCATCACAGCAATGTGATGGATGTTTATGTAAATTATGTTGTGTCTTGGGTCTATTTGTTTGTAATGTATGGCTGCAGAAACGGCATTTCGTTTGGACCTCAAGGGGTCCAAATGACAATAAATTGAATTGTATTGTATTGTATTGTAAATCCCACCCACATTATAACGGGCAGCCTAAAATTTAAAGGCACATGCCATCCACAATGACATGCAAAAACAGGCCAAATGGCCACTACAATGAGATCTCCCTTCAATGTCTCTCCTGTTGTCCACTTTGGTAGGTACACACTCTCCTCATTCCATTCATTCTCCGACAGTCATAGCCACAACTAATTTTCTTCTTCTATCCACAACTCTTCTTTGCAGATGTGGCAAGCCAAGTGAATCAGTTGAATTTGAAGCTTCAGGGTGAAAAACATTTGATTTGTGAATTTTTTGCTCATGTCAAGGCATTCAGAGCAAAACTGATGCTACTTGAAGGCCAGGTGAACGTTCTTAATTTGGCTCATTTCCCATGTTGTGGAGAATTTCTTGAAGAAAGTGAAGAAGAATTTCCTTCCTCATTTGCAAATGAAATAATTTTACGATTGAAATAACAATTTCAGGAGCGATTTTCTGACCTTGATGCCAAAGCAAATGAAATCGGGCTCTTTCAAAATCCATTTGATTGTAATGTTGAAACTCTCCCAAATCAGTTTCAAATGGAAATTATTGATCTTCAGTCAGACTGAAAGACAAGTATAAAGAAGGAAATCTGATTGAGTTTTATACATTTTTGAAGCCTGTGCAGTTTCCAAATTTGAAGCAATTTGCTTGTAGATTTTTGTCCATTTTTGGTACAACATACCTCTGTGACCAAACATTTTCAAGAATGAAGTATGCCAAGTCTAAATATTGTGCAAATTTATCTGATGAGCATTTGATGTCCATCCTCATAATTGGCTCCTCAAATTTGGATCCTCAATTCAATGAAAATTTGAAATCAAAATGAAATCCCATTAATGTGGTTGCATAAAACTTTATGATTTTGTTGGTTAACCTTGATTGATGGCTACAAGTTTTGTTTTTAATTTCTTTCATTTGTTTTACTTAAGTTCTTTTTAGGGTTAATTAATTTTATATAAATGACATTTCTTTATTTAACCCGCAAAAATGTGCCAAATATATAATGTGGCCCTCATGCTGAGAAGTTTGGAGGCCCCTGGTCAAGAATATAGGAGGGAGATTGATCGTCTGATTGAATGGTGCCAGAACAACGTGCTCTCAAAGGTAGACAAAAATGCTGGAGAATCTCAGCAGATGAGGCAGCATCTATGGAGAGAAGGAATAGGCGACATTTTGGATCAAGACCTTTATCAGACTGATGTGAGGGTGGGATAAAGAAAGGAAGAGGCTTGTGGGAGAGTTGGCAAGGGGGAGGGGAAGGAGGGAGAAAGCAAGGACTATCTAAAATTGGAGAAGTCAATATTCATACCGCTGGGGTTTCTGCATCTGCAGTTCTTTCTTAAACGTTGCTCTCAACATCTGTATGCTCAAGTAGCTGATTGACTTTAGAAGAGGGAGGCTGAGAAGCCACAAATCTGTCTTCATTGACAGATAAGTGGTGGAGACTGTCAACAATTTTAAGTTCCTGTGTGTGTTTATTTCTGAAGATCTGTCCTGTTGCACATTGTTGCAATCATAAAGAAAGCAAAGGGAGCCTATTGATTGATTGCATGACAGGCGGAGAGGAGGATAAGGATAATTTGTATTGGTTCAGTCGCAGTGGTGATCAAAGATCCAATGCTCCGCTATAGGATCTTTGGTGGTGATGATGGTTGGTAGGATGCTCCTCCAGCAGGATGTGGGAAGTCAGGGAAACTGCTGGTGTCCCTGATGACTACACCTGTGGTAATTGTGTCCAGGTGCAGCTCCTTAAAGACTGCATTAAAAAAGGAATGGGGCAATTAGCCCGCAATTGCGTTCTGCCCCGTCTTCGGAATGTGCCGGCACCGCCGCCACACCAGCCCGACCGCCCGCCCACCCGCCCGCCAGCCTCGGGGCGACCCGGGATGCCTCGAGCTGTGACAGTTGCGAGCAAACTATGACCTTTGGTTGCGAGCGGCGCAGGGCGACGCCGGATGTGACGCAGGTCTTCCCGCCCTCCGCGCTCTTATAGTTCCCGGCGGGCGGCGCGCGCTCCTCTCTGGCCGGTGGCAGCTCCGCTCTGTAGGTGAGGTCGCGCTCGCTGCGCCATCCGCCGCCATCCACCGTCCACAGGGCCCCTGGTGTCACTATACCGGCAGTGCCGGGACCGGACTGTCTCTGCCTGTGTTCTACCGCGCCGAGTGACGGGATGGGATGTGGGTGGGGGAATAGGCCCCGGGACCTGGCGGAGGTTGGACGGGACCTGGTGAGCGTTGGGTGGGCCCGGGATCCAGAGAGGGTTGCGGTGTGAAATGCAGCCGGCAGTCGTTGCACGGCCTCGGCCTAAAGCGACCTCCAATAGGCCGGTGCGGGTCCCGAACGTCGACCCATGAACCGTCCGGGCCCGACACTCGCGGACAGCGTTTTTCGAGGCCTGAGCTGGGGCTCCGATCAGCGACGGATCAATTCTCCGTCTGGAGTGGCCGGTCTCGGACTGTAAATTCAGGAGTCATCCAGTGACACTGGAACTCGGTAGTAAACATGGGACAGGCTTCAGAATCATAGAGGTGTCGGGATGGAGGATGTGCATTGTTAAATTGGCGAGAAGTATGAGTAATACTTGTTTGTACAAGGCTGTGGAGCGCATTGAGTACTGAGAATTTACTGATTGTGCGTTGGGAATCTTAGTGAACCTTTTCCTATTACCTTGAATGTGGAATTGCTGTTTGCAGAGTGATCGGTTGTTAATTTACAGCGATGTTAGCCATCTTGCATAAATAATGAAAACATTGTCACAGAGACTATTCTCTTTGAGAGTAACTGAATTCTTATGAGAGTCATCCTCTGAGTGAGCCCCCAAGCACTGGGTGTGTAGTTATCTCTTATTTTTCTGAAGGATAGTGACCCACAACGTTCTCTGTCCATTCTCTTCTCAGATACTTATGACCTGCTTGTTTTTATTTAGTTTTTAGTTCAACCAGCACTTTGTTGTTTACACTTATTTACCATTCACTTGTTGGACAAGTTGCAGGACTACCATCTGGAGAGGATCCTTCTGCTGAGCAAAGTTTGCTGTGCATGTGGGGGGTTACTATGAGTCTCATTAGTTCCTGTAAACGTGGATATGTCAGGTACTGCTGCTAAGCTTGATGTTTGATATGGATGGGAAAGGAATGGAGGGTTATGGTCTGAGCGCAGGTATATGGGACTAGGGGAGACTATGTGTTCAGCACGGACTAGAGGGGTCGAGATGGCCTGTTTCCGTGCTGTAATTGTTATATGGTTATATATGTTATTATATGGTTTAATCCAACAGGCACCATGGCTGCCCTAAGACCACTGACCAAGCCTGACATTGTGAAGAAGCGGCGAAAGAAGTTCATCCGCCATCAGTCTGATCGCTATGTGAAAATTGCGGTAAGATTAAGAGCAATAATATGTAGGGATGGACATTATATTCTATAAGATCATGGCTCGTGGAATACCTCCCCTATTGTGTTTGCATAATAAGATTCCTTTACCCTTCAATACGTATGTTAATCTCAGTGAACCCAATAATTGAGCCTCATGAATTATCTGCCCCTTAGACTGAGACTGGCCTCTAATCCCACAATTGTCGACTGGGGTAATGCCCTCCCTGTATCAACTACATTGATTCTGCAGCGATCTCCCCTCATTCCCCTAAATTCTGCAAAATACAACCCCAGTCTCCTTCATCTCAGGGGGCGAGGAGGCGAGTAGATAGCCTGGAGGGGGAAAACTCACGCCGGCTGTCCGCCGATCAAACCTCATGCCCATGGAATCCTCTCTTATGTCACCAAAGCCCGGGTGCAACGAGGTTGATCTCTCCACCCATTTTTTACTCCGCCAGTAAAACTCTTGCCCTTTCACCTGCAAGCTCACCGTCCCTGAAAAACGTGCCCTGAGTCTTTGTTGCCCTTGTCTATACCATTACGTTCTTGCATGTTTGAGGGAACCCATTGGGTTGTGGTGTAATCATTCACAACAGTGTGTTACTGTTTAGGAGTTGGTCAGGATATTTTGAACTTGGATGCATTTGTGTAAAATGAATTGTTAGTGACAACAGAGCAGGGCTCGAAATTAACGGTTGCCCGGGTGCCAATGGCCACCTAAAGTCCCGCCAGGCAACCTAAAAGCCGTGTCATTTGCCTGTTGTTCTATTGAGCCTGTTGAACCTATTGTTCAACTCTGAGCAGGCCCCCCTCTCTATCTCTCTCCGTGTCTGGGCCGCCGGGTTTCTGGCTGTTCATCATCCGCCGGCAAGGCCGGCCGCCTTGCACATGCGCACTGCCACGGCCAGCACATCCTCAGGTGCCCTGCGCATGCGCACTGCCACAGCCTGCACATCCGCACAACCACAGCCCAGCACATCGGCCGCTCTGCACATGCGCACTGTCACTGCAACTGGTCGGTGCTGGTCTCTTTCTCCCTCCCTTTGCATTGTGGGAGATCTGGCCGCCATTGCTGTCCGGTACCCGCCTCGCCGCGACCACTAAAACCCAACGCAGATTCACCCCGTGGAGTATCCCTTGCTTGGTTTCCTGGTCCTCCAAAAATATTCCCAATGGAATTTAAACTGGAGGTGGTGGAGGGTCCTCCACCAAACTCCAAACTGAGCAATAACAACCTATTGCACTTTGTCTGTTTATTTATTCTGTATGTATATGGTCTATGGTATATAGACACACTGAACTTTTATCTCCTGTTCTGTATTATGTTTACATATTCTGTTGTGCAGCAGCAAGCAAGAATTTCATTGTCCTATCTGGGACAGGACAATAAAACTCTTGACTTGGACTTAAGCAAAAAAGGGTTCTTGGGGGGGAAAAATAGCTACCTTAAATTTAGTTGCGCCTGGTTGGGTAACTATGGTAGGGTAAAGACTATTCCATGCTTTAATTGTGCGGGGGAACACCATGGAGCATCCAGCATCTCTGGATAGAAGAAACTGGGTGACGTTTAGGGTAGAGACTCTTCTTTAGACTCCCTCTGGTTTTAATGTTTTTAGTTTAATTTAAAGATACAGCATGCAAACTGGCCCTTCGGCCCACCGAGTCCACGCCAAACACTGATCACCCGTAAACTAGTTATATCCCACGCATTAGTGATGTAAGTCAAGAGTGTTTTATTCTCTCACACCCCAGTTAGAACAACGTTGCAACGTGTAAAAAGAGTTGAGATACTGTATTATAATTTTGCTGCATGTCATTGTGGTATATATCATGTCTTGATTGGTGAATATGTTTAGTTTGTGACTTTATTTGAAGCAGATATAATATGCGAATGCTTCATTGAGCATAATTCCGACTGGTAACTATGCACTTCCTCTGAGCACATTATTGCACGTGTCATGCAAGCCGCTTAAATGACCACATAAACTGTCATTTGGCAACCTAAAAAGCTGCCTAGGTTGCCCGGCTGGAAAACAAAGAAAAAAAGTTAAGTGAGAGCCCTACAGAGTCTGGAAGAATATCCTTTGGGTGACTTCTGGAGATGTGCAAGTGGCTGCACATACGTATTTATTCAAATTTATATTTCCCTCAACAGCGTAACTGGCGGAAACCCAGAGGTATCGACAACAGAGTACGCAGGAGGTTTAAAGGCCAGATTCTTATGCCAAACATTGGTTATGGCAGCAACAAGAAGACCAAACACATGTTGCCCTCTGGATTCAAAAAATTCTTGGTTCACAATATAAAGGAGCTCGAGGTTCTGATGATGAGCAACAAGTAAGTGCAGCTGAGTGTTTATGATTGCTGTAGAATGCCTTTCTGATCTTAGTGATAATTTTGTTTCTCGAAGGCCAGTCTTGTAAGTGTGTCTTGAAACACACATGGGAAATCTCGCCATGTTAAAATTTATCTGGGCCAATTTTGTTGGAAAATTCTAGTAGGCTGTTGCACATTCTACATGATTTCCACATTCCAGTAGGTTGTTGCAAGAGTCGGTTCGCAGAGTTGCAATTCCAGTGAAACAGTACTGGTGCTAACTGAGGTAGTTCAGCCCAATGGTATAAACATATAAATTAATGCCTTACCAATTCATTAATTTGTAAGGCATTAATACATTTATCCTTGATATATTTTTGAGACCTTTTCACACATTCCATTCAAATGTGACATAGGAGGGCATTGCTCACAGTGTAAAGACCATTTAAAAAAATCTCTCGATACCTGATTTCCACATTTGCGTCAGTTGGACCACTTCCCTTTGGTGCAATTTACAGTGGGCAGTCGGTCTATCCACCTGGAGGAAACATACACAGTCAGAAGAGCATGGAATCCAGGGAACTATAGGCGGGTGAACCTCATGTTAGTGATAGAGAAATTATTGGAGAGAATTCTTCGAGATAGGAATTATTACCATTTGGAAGGGAATTAGCTAATTAGGGTTAGCCAACACTGCTTTGTACACGGAATGCTGGAGAAACTCAGCGGGTGAGGCAGCATCTATGGAGCGAAGGAAATGGGCAATGTTTCGGGTTGGAACCCTTCTTCAGACTAATTTCCAGCATTTTTGTCTACCTTCGATCCTATTTCCTTTGCTCCATAGATGCTGCCTCACCCGCTGAGCTTCTCCAACATTTTTGTCTACCTTCGATTTTCCAGCATCTGCAGTTCCTTCTTAAACAACTGCTTTGTCGTGTCTCACTAATTTGATTTTGTTTTTTTGGGAGGTGGCGAAGGAAATTGAAGGGTAAAGCTTGTGTGCATGTATTTTAGTCCGGCTTTTGTTAAGGTCCCTCGTATTAAGCTGATCGAGAAGGTTTAAGATATACGAGATTCACGGTGACTTAGTGGTAAGATGTATAACTGATGTGTGTGGTAAGCAATTTTCTGGGGAATATTCTGAGGGATAATGTAGATAGGCATTTGGATAGACAGGAATGATGGGGAGAGTCGGCATGGTTTTGCACATGGGATATCGTGTCTCACAAATCTGATTTTGTTTATTGAAGAAGTAACTAAAAAGGTTGATAAGGGCTAAGCCGTAGCCATAGTCCAAATGAACTTCAGCAAGGTTCCGCAAGGTAGGCTGCTCTGGAACGTTAGATCGCATGGGATCCCGGGAAAGTTAGCTAACTGGATAGAGAATTGGCTTCATGGAAGGAAGTGGAGGGTGATGGAAGATTGTTTTTCTGGACTGGAGACCTGTGACTAGTAGTGTGCCTCAGGGACTAGTGCTGTTTGCTGGTCTATACAGGCAATTTGGACGAGAATGTACATGCATAATTAGTATGTTTGCAGATGGCGTGGAAGTAGCTGGCCCTAAATGTTTATGACAAATTGCATCAGGATCTTGATCAGGTGGTCTGGGGAATCGTTAATGAAGTTTAATATAGACAAGTACGAGGTGTTGCATTTTGTGAGGTCAAACCAGGGCAAGCCCATCACACTCAAATAGTCAATGAGAATTTCAAGGGCAAGCATGCCAGGATATTGCAGGCAGCTCCAGGACTAATATGATTTTCGTAGTAGGGATTTAACTTTCCCAATATTGACTGGTAATGTCATAGTGTAAACGGTTTAGACGGGACAATTTATCAAATGTGCTTAGGAAAGTTTCCTCGGGCAACATGTAGAGGCCTCTACATGGGAGAGGGCAACACGATCTAGTCCAAGGTAATTGGGAGGGGAAAGTGGGTGAAGTGTAAATAGATGTTAATATTCTGAATTGGGGCAAGGCCAACTTTGACGGTGTTAGACAACAGCTCGCTTAAGTTATTTGGAGCAGGTTGTTGAAGAAAAAGGAACGTCTAGAAAGTGGGATGTTTTTAAGTGTGCCGACTAGAATCCAGTACATGCACGTCTCTGTCGGAGTGAAGGGGAAGGCAGGTGGGCATAAGGAAGCTGGAGTTCCTGGAACTGTGGAGCATGCTGAAAAAGGAAATTAGGGCACAAATGGGACAGGAGATAGCTCTAGCAGTTAATTTTTTTAAAAAGATAATCCAGGAGAATTTATGTCCATTAAGGAAAAAAGAGTAACCAGAGTGAGAATGGGGCCTCTCGAGAATCAAAGCAGTCAACTCTGTGTGGAGCCACAGGAGATGAGCATGGTCTTCAATGAGTATTACTCCTCTGTTTTCTCCATGGAGAAAGACATGGGAACTTGGGACAATCAATGAAAGTGTCTTAAGGGCAGTCAGTGTTAAGTTTGAGGTGCTGAAATTCCTCTAACGTGTATAAAAGTAGACTCATCTACCGGGCCTCATCAGATATATCTGAGGACACTGGGAAGCTAGAGAGGAAATTACAGGTGCCCTGGCTGAGATCATGTCATCATTAAATATGGATGAGGGGCTGTAAGACTGGGGGGGTGGCAAATGCCTCTATTTAAGAAGGCATGCAGAGAAAAGACTGGAAATTAGTGAGCCTGACATCTGGTTGGAAAGTATTCTGAGGGATGAGACATACATGCATTTAAATGGACAACGGCCGATTAGGGATTGTCAGCACGGTTTTCTATGTGGGAGATTGGGTCTCGTGAATCTGATCGAGTTTTTTGAAGAAATGACTAAAAAGATGGTTGAGGGATTTCAGCAAGGTTCCACTTCTTTGGTAGGCTGCTTTGAAAGGATAGATTGCATGGGATCCAAGGGCAGCTAGCCGACTGGATAGAAAATTGGCTTCATGGGAAGAAGCAGAGGGTGATGGTAGAAGTTTGTTTTTCAGACTGGAGCCTGTGATTAGTGGTGTGCCTCAGTTCTGGGTTGGGGCCCATTGCTGTTTGTCATCTATCCATGATTTAGATGACAACGCAGGAGGAAGAGGGGTGATCTTATAGAGATGCATAAGATTATGAGGTGAATAGATGGGATTTATAAGGGCATGAAGAACCAGAGGACATAGGTTTAGTGGAGCTGCCAAGTAGTACGGATTTTCCGGATTTTGTACGGAAAGGCGATAAGAATACTGATGTACGATTTTGCGTTGTTAAATACGGATTTTTACAAAATAGGCCCGACCCTGTTTCATTAACATACCACTCGCCAGTGGAAAAGTAATAACCTGGTAAAATTGACAAGATCTTGCTGCTTAAAAAATGCAAGGATATAAAAAGCCATACTGTATCTCTAAAAATTATAGCAGATTAAATCTATTAGTATTTTAAATTTCAAGATCTGGATGAGCTTTGATCTACCTGTCCCGCTCCAGGTTTAAACAGAGCGCTGTCAGTTTAACGCGTGGGAATTTAAACGAAGAGCTGTCGGCTACAGCACTATGGGTTCTAAATATAGCGCTACCGGCTGGAGCGCTATGGGCTTTACACATAGCGCTATGGGTCATAGACTGTTCGGGAAAATTCTCGTATAACAGCGAGTCTTTGGAACTCTCTTTCTCGGTGGAAGTTGAGCCTTTGCTTTTTGATCAGGCAGTGGTAGAATTCTGGGGAAGCCTAGTGGTGAAAGGTTACCAGTGGCATTGCAGTTACATTGGGATTGGCCTTGATTTTACAGAACTGTGGGTGAGCTCAAGGGGGAGAGAGGGAGGGAGGGAGAAAAAAACAAGAGAGCGGGGATGGTGGGAGGGAGAGAGGAAGGAGGGAGAGGGAGGCTTCCAAAATGGTTTCTACATCATCATCTGGTGCTGGAAGCAGCCTTTCAAACAGCAGTATACAAAGAGATGGCAATGAATGCACTGTCAAGTAAGGTGCATAGAAGACATGTCAATTGGTAGCAAAGTTATGCATTCTTGTACTCTTACCTGGGTATGACCGCACATAAAAAACAACATTTTTTTCAGCAAAATGGCACCATGTAAAAATTGATTTCCTCAGCAAAATATTGAATTTCAGATACTAGAATACCTAAATGCTCTGATAAAACTTGGCAGCTCTGGTTTAGGGTGAGAGTGGAAAAGATTTAAGAGGAACCTGATGGGCAACATTTTCCCATGTGGAACGAGCTGCAACTGTTTGAGGCAGGTACTATCACAACATTTATAAGACATTTGGACAGGGACGTGGATAGGATTGGTTTAGGATATGTGCCAATGCAGACAAGTGGTACTAGTGTAGATGGGGCATCTTGGTTGGTGTTGGGCTGAAGGGCCTGTTTCCACTCTATGACCATATGGTTGTATGGATTCAGAACTGGCTTATTTGTAGAAGACAGGGTTGCAATGGAATGTAGACATTCTGCTGGAGGTATGTGACCAGTGGAGTTCTGCAGGGATCTGTGCTGCGACCTTTGCTATTTGTGATATATGACATAGACGTAAATGTGGATGGTTTGTTGACAATGTTTGATGAGGACACCAAAATTGAAGGGCTGCGGACAGTGATTAATGCTGTCAAAAGATATAGTGGGATATTGACCAGCTGCAGAAATGGCAGGTGAAGTTTAACCTGAGCAAGTGTGAGGTGATGCACTTTGGGAAATTGAATGTACAGAGAGAAACTCTGAACAGCACTTCTGTGCAGAGGGATCCAAGTTCATAGCTCACTGAATGTGGCAGTACAAGTAGATAGGATTGTTGAGAATGTGTATGGTATGCTTGCCTTCATTGCTAGGGACATTGAATATAACAGTCAGGAAGTCATGATGCAGCTTTATAGGACTTTGGTTAGGCTGCAATTGGAGTATTGTGTTCAGTTTTGGTCACCCCATTATAGAAATGATGTGAAGGCTTTGGACATAGTAGAGAGGAGGTTTACCAGAATGCCGCATAGATTAGAATGTTTCAGCTAAAGGGAGAGGTTGGGTAGACTTGAATTGTTTTTTTCTAAAATATTGGATATTGAGGGAAGGCTTGGTCGGTTTATAAAATCGAGGTATTTATAGGACAAATGGCCAGAATCTTTTCCCCTTGGGTGGAAAAGTCCAACCCTAGAAGGCATAGCTATAATGTGAGAGGGGGAAAGTTTAATAGATGTGTGGGGCAAGTTTTTTTTTTTTAACGATATTGGCCTTTCGATAGGCATATGGTTTAACAGCATCATAATTGGCACAAACCTCGTGGGCTGAAGGGCCTGTTTGTGTACTAGACTGTTGTATTTTGAATGTACAAACTGATTCCCTCAGCTTGCCTTTCAACCCATCTGCCTCTGCTTCCACCTACATTCTGGCATTACTGCCACTTTCAACGTGACCATACTACCAGTCACGTCTTCCCTTCTGCAGAGATACCTCTCCGGAGCTGCCAAGTAGTATGGATTTTCCGTATTTTGTACGGAAATGCGATTAGAATACTGATGTACGATTTTGTGTTGTTGAATACGGATTTTAAATATGGAATTCAGTCTGAAGAAGGGTCTCGACCAGAAACGTCACCCATTCCTTCTCTCCAGAGTCGTTGCCTGTCCCGCTCCAGGTTTAAACAGAGCACTGTCAGTTTAACGCGTGGTAATTTAAATAAAGCGACGTGGGTTCTAAATATAGCGCTACTGGCTGGAGCGTTATGGTCTATAGCACAGCGCTATGGGTCACAGACTGTTCAGGAAAAATTCTCGTATAACAATGAGTCTTTGGAATTCTCTTTCTCAGTGGAAGTTGAGCATTTGATTATTTTTCAGGCAGTGGTAGAATTCTGGATAAGCCTAGTGGTGAAAGGTTACCAGTGGGATTGCAGTTACATTGGGATTGGCCTTGATTTTACAGAAGGGTGGGTGGGCTCAAGGGAGAGAGGGAGAAAAAAAGGAAGGAGAGAGGGAGGGTGGGAAAGAAAGAGAGAGGGGGGCTTCCAAAATGGCTTCTACATCATCTGGTGCTAAAAGCAGGAAGCAGCTGTTCAAACAGCAGTATACAAAGAGATGGCAATGAATGCACTGTCCAGTAAGCTGTGTAGCAGCCATGTCAATTGGTAGCAAAGTTATGCATTCTTGTACTCTTACATGGGTATGACTGCACATAAAAAACAAATTTTTTCCAGCAAAATGGCACCGTGTAAAAACACTGATTTCCTCAGAAAAATACTGATTTTCAGGTACTAGAATACTGAAATGCTCTGACAAAACTTGGCAGCTCTGCCTCTCTGCACATTTGCTTGGTTCACTCATCACTCCCTTTCCCCTACAACTGCACGAGGGAGGTGTTGCACCTCTCTCTACATCTCTCACTTATATCCAGGGTCGCAATAACCCATCCAATAACCCATCCAAAGCTAACTTGCATCTCTTTCAACCTTATCTATTGTCTTCGGTGCTCATGATGTGCCAACCTGTACATTGGCTCCTGCTGTCTGCCACGGCTCCTTTGCGGGGTGGCAACCAGCCTGCTCTGCTCTGCGGGTGATTCCACCCAGAGTGGGAACTCTAGCGTGATGCCTGACTCGCTCATTATTGTGATGATTTGTGTGCTGTTGTCTATTTAACAAGTGGGGTTGTGTGCAATCCTTCAACTAATTTATTCTTTTCCAGGACATATTGTGCTGAAATCGCTCACAATGTCTCCTCCAAAAACCGCAAGACAATTGTGGAGAGAGCAGCCCAGCTTGCGATCAAGGTCACCAATCCTAATGCCAGGCTACGCAGCGAAGAAAATGAATAGTCTCTTTGCTGAGCCACAGCCACTGTTTAATAAAAGTTATAAATGACAAAATCTCCTCTTTTTTAAATATAGTGGGATAAGTTCCAAGAGCATTTTGGAAATTCTCAATTTTTGGGGAATATGTTAGTCCAAGACGGTGAAGCTCCTGCTGAACTGTCTTCTTGTAACTAATGTCGACGATTCTATGCAGCATCCTGGTGAATCCCTTCTGCACTCCCTCTATTGATACCACATGCTTCCGGCAGTGGTAACCAGAACTGTGCACAATGTTGGGGAGTGTTGAAGAGCAGATAGAACTAGGAATGTACGGTGGATCTATGATAACTTGTAAACTTTCTAATCATGCCTTCTACATTCTCATCAAAATCATTGATGTACCTTGTTCGGAAATTTTGATGGGTCTACCAAAAGTTTGCTGACTATACCAAAAGGAGGAGTTGCAGTCAGCGAGAAGGCTGTCAGAAGAAGTAGTGGGGTATAGATCAGCTGTAAAAATGGCTGATGGAGTTTAATCTGAACAAATGTGAGACATTGCACTTTGGGAAGTTGAATGTATGGGGTGAGTAAATTGTTAATGGCAAGGACTTAACAGCATTGATGTGCAGGGGGGTCTTGGAGACCAAGTTCATAGCTCACTGAAGGTGGCAGCACAAGTAGATAGGGTGGTACAGAAAGTGTATGATATGCTTCCCTTCATTGCTACTGGCATTGAGTATAAGTCAGGATGTCATAAGGGTGCAGATTCGTAAGACACGATTTCCCACATACAAAGCCATGCTGACAATCCAAGTGCATTTATACCTCCAAATTCTCTCCAGTAATTTGCCTACCACAGATGCTAGGTTGACTAGTCCATTGTTCCTAGGCTTATCCTTGCAACCCTTAACTAGTAGGTCAATTGCCACCTCACCCATGTCCAATAATGATTGGTATATCTCAGCATTCCCAGTCAATCCATCCCCCTTGTACAGTTCACCCCTGCCCCATAAGTGTCCTATATGGTAAATAAAATCAGAATCCCTGCACCAGCTCCTCAGCCATGCATCCATTTGTCCTATCTACCAGCACCTATCCTCATTAGCACATGGCACTAGAGGTCATTAACCTGGAGGTCTGCCTTATAACCTTTTGCATAACTCCCTATATCCATTTTGTGGGACCTCATCCCATTTCCTACCAATGACATTTCTCAACATGCACGACTACCTGCTGCTCACCCTCCCTCTTTAGAATGTCGTGCAACTGCTCCGAGACATCCTGGAGCCTAGCACCAGGGAGGCAACACAACATCCTGGAGTTTCGATTGCTGCCACATAATCTCCGTTTGGCCCACCTCCCCAACTAAGGTGTCTCGTACCACATACCGACTGCTGCTCACCCAAACGGGTCATCCCCATAACAGTATACAATAGAGTATACCTGTTTTGAATTGGAATGGCCATAGGGGGGTCATTGTCTCCCTTATGGTCACCCACCCACTCCTGTATCTTAGGTGTGACCACCTTGCTACACTTTTCTATGAAGCTCTGATTCTCCTGGAAGAACCTGAGGTCGAGCAGCTGCAGTTCCAGTTCCCTAATGCAGTCTGTAAGGAGCTGCACCTGGACACAATTAACATGTGTAGCCACCAGGGATACAAATGATTCTGAATCTATCAGTTATCAGAAAAGTTGAAATTGTAAAGTTATTCTGTCTAATGTGCTTGTAAAGCTGCTGTGACCATGGGTTTCCTCCAGGTGCTCTGGTTTCCTCCCACATCCCAAAGACGTGGGTTAACTGGTCTCTATAAATTGCCGCTCGTGTGTAGGGAGTTGATGTGAAAATTGGGTAACATAAAACTTGTGAATGAGTGATCGATGGTCAGCATCGACCCAGTGGGCTGAAGAGTCAATGTTCTTAGCATGTAGGATTAAGGAGGACACAATGACACAGCTGGTCAAGATGCTGTCTCGTAATGCCAATGATCTGGGTTTGATCCTGACTCTAGTAACTGTACGTGTGCAGTTTGCATGTTTCCTGCATGGATTTCCTCCCAAATATTCCAGTCTCCTCTCAAAGATGACTGGGTTTGTAGGTTAATTTGCCTCCATAAAAATTGCCCGCAGTGTGTTGGGAGTGGATGAGAAAGTTCAATAACAATGTAAATGGGTTTAGTTTAAAGATGTAGCATGGAAATACTCTTCAGCCCACCGGGTCCACTCTGACCATTGATCACCCGTTCAAAATAGTTCTGTTATTCTATTTTCACATCCACTCACTACGCACTAAAAAAGGTATTTGGTATGTTTTCCATCGTACGCTGGGGCACTCTATATAAGAATTGGGGCATCATTTTGCAAAACATTATATACACTAGGTTTATTCTCACTGGCATGTAGGAAGCTAAAGGGTGACCCTACATGGGCTTATAAAATTATAAAGACAGTTAGGATAGATTAATCAGAAGATCTTTTTCCCAGGGCAGTGTGTGCAGGTTGAGCAAGTAGATTCAGTCTCAGAGGCATAGCAGCTCAGGAGATTTAAAGGAAAATAAGCCATTTGACTGCCATCCAATGCTCATTGGTGGCACTGCAGCCAATAAAAACAAAATGAATAACGATAAGTCCGATTGGGAGAGGCCATGTGTAGAGAAGAAATGCCGTGTTTGAGAGTAAAATCTGAGGCTTCAACAAGGGATGAGCAGAAGATGTCAGCAGGTTAAGTTACTTGTCTTTTTGTGCGTAATTCCCCCTTTATACAGGACAATTTTCCTGTAATGGGGCGACCTGCACTGGATGCAATACTCCAAATGCGACCTAATCAAAGTGTTATTGAACTACATCATGACTTCCTAAAGTGTTAGATTAGGTTATTTGGGAAACTGCAAATAAAATCTTAAGATTGTGCTTTTATTGCTGTTTTGAAAACTTTCTGGGGTGGTTTGCAAATCTTTTTGTGTCCTTGCACCAAAATCCTAGATCCCTCCATGAAAGGACCAACTGTAATGGTGCCTTACTACGTGGACTTGGTTAACCTACTGCAGGGCCTTCAAGGAGAGATATTACCCAAGTGCTCCTGCAAATCCTCCAATTTCATTGGCAGGATCAACACGAGTCAGAGAATTCTCACAGGCCAGAATGCTCTGTACTGAGTGCCTAGGTAGTTCTGTTAGTCAGATCACGTTGTCTATCAGTATCAGTATATCTTTATTGTCATTTTCCTGAGTACTCACATACCCATAGGAAACAAAAAAACGTTGCTCAACCAGTGTCCATTCAGTGTGCAGTACAAATAACAACAAATAACTAGAAATAAAAAACATATCATGAACAAATTAAATTAAACACTACTCTCTACTAAACATCAACAGGCGTTCCGATCGACAGCTGCTGCAGTGTGTCCAGGTTGATGGTTGGTGCGCGATACTTTGGCAGGGGGTTTAAGTCCGTTTATCAGTCTTATAGTCTGCGGGAAGAAGCTGAGGAGCATCCTGCTGGTTTTGCAGCTAATGCTCCTGTACCTCTTCCCAGATGGCAGGATGGAGAATATGTGATGCGATGGGTGGTAGGGGTCTTTGATGATGGAGATGGCTCTGTTGATACATCTCTTCCTGTATATGTCCAGCAAGAAAGGGAGTGGAGCACCAATAATCCTGCTGGCGGTCTTCACAATCCTGTCAAGATGGTGCCGTTCGTACGCCTTGCAGCTCCCGAACCAGGAAGTGATGGCGTTGGTTAATGTGCTCTATGTGGCCAATACCGTGAAAAGTTGATTGAGCAAAGAAATTCAAGGATGTGCCCAAAGTCTCCATAATAGATGTAACATCCCAATTGATGCCTGGGAATCCTGGCCCATGATTGCCCAAAGTAGATAACGAGCATTCAGGATGGTACTGAGAACCATGAGGCCACCCATCAGTAACACACATAAATCCTGTGCAAATGGCACGAGCAGCCAGCTCACAAACCCCCCACCTGCTGGCCCCGTAAGGCTCTTTCTGTCCCATCTGAGTGGAAGTGAACCCTTCGTGTATGGAAAATAAGGAGAATTGTTAGAAACATTAAAAAAAAATAGGTGTAGGCCAAGGTTGGGGAACCTGCGACCTTCTTGGCCATTAAGTGGGGCCTTTTGAATGAATCCAAATTTTGTAGAACAAATCCTTTTATTTTTATTCAAATGTTTTTGTTCATCTTTTATTATTTTTTATTTTAATCTTAAAATGAACGCATTTAAAATACCAAAGAGTAAAAAGAAGATTCAACAAAATACGTGCTTTTCAAGTGCGTATTGCTGTGAATCTACATTCTCCTACCTAACCCAAATCAAGACGCCCTTCAGGTCACAAATGACGGATACACATCTAAAAGATCAGCTGAAACTGCGTACCTCCATGTTGCAACCAAATATTCAAATGTTTTCCCACAAAAAGCATAGAAAAGGTGCAGGAGTAGGCCATTTGGCCCTTCGAGCCTGCACTGCCATTCAATATGATCATGGCTGATCATCCAACTCGGTATCCTGTACCTGCTTTCTCTCCATACCCCCTGATCCCTTTAGCCACAAGGGCCACATCTAACTCCCTCTTAAATATAGCCAATGAACTGGCCTCAACTACATTGTGTGGCAGAGAATTCCAGAGATTCGCCACTCTCTGTAAAAGATGTTTTTCTCATCTCAGTCCTAAAAGATTTCCCCTTTATCCTTAAACTGTGACCCCTTGTTCTGGACTTCCCCAACATCGGGAATAATCTTCCTGCATCTAGCCTGTCGAACCCCTTAAGAATTTTGTAAGTTTCTATAAGATCCCCCCTCAATCTTCTAAATTCTAGCGAGTACAAGCCGAGTCTATCCAGTCTTTCTTCATATGAAAGTCCTGACATCCCAGGAAGCAGTCATAACAAAGTCATTAAAAGATTAGTTAACTTTAGAATCAACAAAATGTTTTCATTTTCTTGAAGTTAGTACATAGTCGTTAGATTTTTACAAAATAATGTACATTTTGAAGCATATTGAAGTTTCTTGGATGCGGCCTTATTAGATTACAGCTAACTTAAAGCGGCATTCCAACATGAAAAGGTTCCCCACCCCTGGTGTAGGCGATTCGGGCCTTTGAGCTAGCACCATCACTCAATATGATCATGGCTGATCATCTAAAATCAGTACCACGTTCCTGCTTTTTCGCCATATTCCCTTGATTCCTTTAGCCCTAAGAGCTAAATCTAACTCTTGAAAACATTACAACTGTCTGTTTACAGAGATTTGTAATAGCGATGGCATAGGAGAGTGATGGATTGGAAGCCAGTAACCAGTAGTGTACCCCAGGAATCAGTGATGTGACCCAAAGAGCACACAGTAATGGTCTGGGGGCTAATGGGAAGTTGGTAGATGATAAGGAAATTGTTTCCCACAGCAGAGATGTGCAAAACTACAGGACATGGATTTGGGGGGAAATGTGTGGAGGGACAGATCCAGGATGAGAGGACTGAAGGGACGGGTTGGTGGTGAGAGAATTGGAGGGATGGGTTTGGGGGCGGGAGATGTGGAGGGCAAGGTTCGCGGTGAGAGATATGAAGGGCACAAGTATAGGATGAGAGATTGGAGGGCGAGTTGAGTAAGAATTTTCCTCTCCAGTCGAGCTGGGGCTGCGCCTCAACTCCTCGCGGGCCTGGGCCGACACTCCCGTCCGCAGACCTCTGGATGGAAGACCCTGTTTCAGACTTCCTACACATTAGACCTTTGCGCCGTGGTTGGGATGGATGGGAGCGGGGATTTCCACGGGCGCAAGGAACAAATGACCTAATGTTTGCGTTGAGTGAACCGAGTGTTCTTAACGTCCTCGCCGTACACCGGCGTTTGTGAGAGTGGCTGGATCCCAGCTTCAGCTCAACCAACGTCGGTTATATTATCCGGACAGGCAGCGGGGATCAGGAGCTGATGTGAGGCATCGGCGATGCTCTGGAATCCTAGTCAGCCGCCGCCGAGCAGCGGGGTCGAGGAGGCAGCGCTCGACCCGGGCAGTAGAGGTGTCAGTTATTCCAGTGGCTAGCGGTGAGGCACCGGCTACCGCGGGCCGCTCACCTGTCAGGCGTTGACTCCTCGATCCCGGGATCCAACCACTCTCACAAAACGCCGGTGTACGACGAGGACAGTAACGACTTGACGCAAGATGTAACCAGCGTGAAGTGGTCGTGGTCTAGTACGATATCACACGATATAACGGGGGGTAGATAAAGAGTTCCCACGGTTACTCGGCATTTCTGTTATTTGTGCAGGTGACTTGTCCGTCTCCCGAGCTTTCCCGTTAAATCTTGAATGAACATTGTGAACTGTGAAGTGTTAAATCATCACGTGGCACAAATGATGTCACTTTTTTTTTCACACACTATTATCCTCCCTTGGTTGAATTGGCTCATTTGGAGACATGCCTGTACTAAGTAGTTTCGAGTACAGGATGGTGGTGTTTTTCATTGACGCGCTGTATGCAGCAACCCTCTATGTGAATCGAGGACGCTTGCGTGAAGGCAGAAGGGTGAGATTAATTAAAAAGAGAATTAAGAGGAAGTCTCACTGGGTGAAGCCCATCTTTCAACGGAGACCTCTATTTGGACAATATGATAAACTGCTTAATGTGCTTAATCCACAGAGGAATCTAACTAGGGAACAGATGATCTTCAATTACAGGCTGTCAAGGGCTAGGAGGGTTGTAGAAAATTATTTTGGCATCTTGGCAAACAGATTTAGATGCTTGCTCAAGACAATGGAGCAGAAGCCCAAGAATGTTGAGACTATAGTATATGCAGCATGTGTTCTGCACAACCTGGTCCGAATGAGAGGTGCAGCTGCAGGATCAGCAACAGCCATCCAGGACGGTGACCTAGTGGACAGTGACACAGGGGGAATAACACTAGGTACATGGAGAAGTGGTGCAACCAAGGCGGAAATGGTCCCACTGCAGCGTTTCAAAGGTAACTCGGGCACATACAGTGGGAAAGAGCAAAGAGGCCATCTCTGCGCCTACTACAATTCACAATTTGGGAGTGTGCCGTGGCAGGACAGCTCTATTGATGGGTAGCCGACCACAGGAACACTACTGCATGTTAGCAGACATGCATAGAAAATAAGCTGATAATAATATACCGTTGTAATCCTGCTCTTTGTTTCACTTTCTAGCGATGTCCTCTGAAAAGTGCTTCCTATAAGATGGTCGTCCGCAAAACCTGCCATTTAGCACATTGCATTGTCCCTTTTATTGCCTGAGTTTAGGCTTGTTGCGGAGGTTAATGAATAGAATCTGTTAAAAAAAATCTAGCGTGCCTCATTTGTTGATTTTCATGTTTGCGAAGCCCTTTTTTAGACAAATGTTGTTTGGTGTGATGCACCATCTCTCAATATGTGCAAGAAGTCGTCTTTTTATATTGTCAAATAGGAATAAAGACTTTGTCTCACATTGACCGTGATGATTGTCTTATTTAATTATCTACTGAGAGGTGAAACTTTCAAACGTTTAAATAGCTCAGCAATTGAGGGACATGAACACTCAAAAATGAAAAAGAATGAAAATGTGATTATATCACCTCCCTTCAACTATTTTGTGTTTCAGCATGAGAGGGATTATAACATTAGAGACATTCATCTTGTAGTGATGTGTTAATAAAGAATTGCAGACATCAATCTGATAGTAAAAAATATATTTATTTAACAATGAGGTAAACAAGCACTGCTGAGTTAAAAGCATTATCACACTTCAGGCTATAATAAAATGTGGAGCCTCCAACAGAAACAAAGTAATGCCCAAGAGGAAAAAACACACATTAACATACAGACATTTATAAAGGACTCTAGATGTCACACCAAATGGTGAGTGGCCAACAACTAAAATAAACTAAAACTCAAACTTCCGGGTTCACCGTTCGCAGGAGTTCCCACGGTAAACGCAAGAGTTATTACGGATATCGCACTGGCCACTACGTCCATATAATGTTTCAATGTTCAACCACAAGTGTACAAGTCACTCTTGGAGAAATTCAAGCTTGCTTGAATTTTCTCCCGAGTCGACAAGTTACACGAGTACCTGCCGTTAGCGCCACGGTGATCCACGAATGCCGTACGGTTATCGTACGAGGTTCCCATGATGTTCAACTCTGGTTACCTCTTGCGTCAAGTCGCCCCGTGAGAAAGGCCTATAAGAACACTCAGTTCACTCAACGCAAACTTTAGGTCATTTGTTCCAGCGCGGTCGAGACGAGGGGGTTCTGAAGTTGCATTCTCTCGATTGAGGACATTTTCTCGACTCTCCTAGAAGCAACGATGGTTTTACCAGTGGTTGTCTGTCTAAATGAAATCTCTCTCCCCCACCTCTCACCATCTCTCCCCGTCTCCCACTTTCTCCTAGAAGCAACATGGCTTTACCAGTGGTTGTCTGTCTAAATGAAATCTCTCTCTCCCACCTCTCACCATCTCTCCCTGTCTCCCACTTTCTCTCGCCGTTACACCCCCGCTCTCCCCCGCTACCAGGCACCCCGTTCGCTTTTTTTTATTCTCGAATAACCTTTGACAAATCTCATGATTCCTTACGTTTTTCGGAATACCGAATTGGCTTACTGACAGCAGTGTGAACCATCCCTCCAACCTCATCTACTGTATCTGCTGTTCCAGGTGTGGACTGACATATCGGCGAGACCAAGCGCAGTCTCGGCGATCGTTTCGCTGAACACCTCCGTTCACTCCGCCTGGGTCTACGCGATCTAAACACTTCCCTTCCCATTTTGACCTTTCTGTCCTGGACCTCATTCACTGTCAGAGTGAACCCCAACGGAAATTGGTGGAACAGCACCTCATATTTTACTTGGGCAGCTTACAACTCAGCGGTATGGGAATTGATTTATTTAGCTTCAAGTAACCATTAGTTAGCTTTCTCTCTGTCCCCCGCCCTGGTTCTCCAACTAGTTTCATTGTCTTTCACGTTTACTGTTTGTTTACTGATTACGTTTACTGTTTGTGTGCCTCGCTGTTAACTCCCGCATAGCTAACATTCTACACTTCCTTAGCAGCATCTGCTTTGATCTGTCGTTTTCACACCTTACCCGTACACATGTTTCTGGACTCCCTCTCCCCTGACTCTCAATAGACAATATGTGCAGGAGGAGGCCATTCGCCCCTTCGAGCCAGCACCGCCATTCAATGTGATCATGGCTGATCATCCCCAATCAGTACCCCGTTCCTGCCTTGTCCCCATCCCAATAATCTGAAGAAGGGTCTCGATCCGAAACGTCACCCGTTCCTTCTCTCCAGAGATGCTGCCTGTCCCGCTGAGTTACTCCAGTATTTTGTATTTTGTGTCTATCTCCAGTATTTTGTGTCTATCTTCGGTGTAAAGCACCATCTGCAGTTGCTTCCTACACACCTCCCTGTGGGACGTTGCGGAACCTGTGATGAAATCACGCAGCATGGACGTCAGAGCCGCAGTGTTTACAGGGAGCGGGGACTGCGCGCCGAGCCGCGAGCGGAGCTCAGGGAACGCGCGAGCCCGGGGCCGAGCGGGAGCCCGAGCCTGCCCGAAGGAGGACGAGGACAAGGCAGAGGCCCCGCATCACCGCCGCCATGTACCGGGCCCTCTACACCTTCCACTCGGCAGAGCCGCACTCGCTGCACTTCACGGCCGGCGAGAGCTTCGTGATCCTGGAGCGGAGCAACCAGCATTGGTGGCTGGCGTCCAAGAGCAGCACGGGCGAGGTGGGCTACATCCCCGCCTCCTACATCCACAAGGACGAGGTGAGCCCGGTCGGCCCGGACCAAGCGCCATTAGTATTCAGCGGAGCGCGGCAGCCCCGGCTCCGCCGCCCACACACATTACTATAGTCAGGCCGCCGCAGCCTTGCAACTTCCCCACTCCACCGGCCGCTGCAGGCCGCATGGGGTGGGGGGGTCAGTTGGGACTAGGGTCAGGTGGGGGGTGAATCGTTCCCGGAGTCGGGAATGGACAGGAGGCAGATAACTCCCGAGGATCGGGAATGTGGAGGAAGCGGCTAGTTTCCGGGGGTCGAGAATGCGGTGGAGGCGGATAACTGCCGGGGGTCGGGAAAATGGTGGAATAGGATAACCCCCATCCCCACTGGGTTGGGAATGTGGTGAGAGCGGATCGCCCCCGGGAGGGCTGGAGGAGAGTAGAGTTGTGATGGGTCGTCCGGGATGGGGTGGCATACGTGAGTAGCAGTGTACTTGAAGGGGGGAGGAGGGCGAGCTTTCGTAAGGGTAGATTATCAAAGGGGTTTGAGTGCCCTGGGGCAGGTGATCTGGGTTTTATGAAGCCGTGGGGTTGGTTAGCCTTCTGGTTGGTGTGGGGATGTGATCCCTGGGTGGCTGCCTTGGTTTGTAGGCGGATAATAGGCAGTGTTGTTACTGTTGGGGAGATTGTAATGTGGGTGTAAGACTATCCTGGGGTTGTGAGAGGGCTACCACTCATGAGCGTTTGAGTTGAGATATGCCATTTTGAGGCCCGAATGGGGAGTTGCTGTGATGAGTTGATGAAATTAATGGTGTTGTTTGGGTTGCCTGAGCAAGTAAATCTGTTAGAGAACTCGCCAGGGTGGTATGGGATAGGAGGTGCTGGATTTTTGTGTTTTGCTCCGTTATTTGTTGCGGCTGTCATGTGCTCCTATTGCTTTCCAGTGTGGTGAGGGGAACGTCATAGGAGATGGGAGAAATATGGCAAATGGGATTGCCTCGGGTGCCAAAGATGGGTATGTTGTATTGCATGCCATCTTGAGTTTGGCAGAGTACTGGTGCGATGGGGCTAAGCATTCTAGTTGAAAACGTATGTGGTTTTTACACTTGATCTATGGACATCTTAAACACTGCTGGATATCTTGCCAGTAACAGAGATCCCACATTCTTGTGTGAAAGAGCAGGGAATTATAATGAGCCCTCGCATTTCACAGAAATGTAGGAAAGCTGGGTAAATGTCAGACATTAAGGTTTCTGTTTGTTGTTCGTTAGCAGTGTTTTTAACGTTTTATAATTAAACATTATATTCTGATTTTGTATGTGATATTTTCTACTGTCCCTTTCATAAATGATTTTACAGTTTATTTACGAGTTGTATTGAGAGAATGAACAATGGCACGTGGGAGATGCATTTAATGATGTGCTTAAATCTAAATTGCAGTGCGTCACAATCAAGTTTAATACATCCATTTGCACATTTGGTCCATTTGCTATTGGATTTACAGCAAAACGTGTGATTTGCATTGCTCAAAACCTTTGATCATGACTTGTGTTCACAATTTAAATACAGAATGCTCACATCTGCAGTTGAGATAGCATGTGTGTGCTAAATAAATATTTTGTACTCTATTTCAGCGAAATCAGAAATGAAGTTGCTGTTAATGTTATTTTACATTTGTGAAAAGTTTCACTGGAGCTCACTTATGCATACAGTGCTTGTGAATTATGGTATTTGCATTTGTACATTTTATTTACTGTCACCAGTGTGATATCCCAACAGTATATTGTTAAGAGTAAAAGTGGGCAATGGAATTACTTTACTGTAGAATAACTTTTTTTTTCTTTGACTTCAATGACCCTGATTCACTTACAACCTTGCTGTTGTGGCCATTGACACTGCAGTTTGATGCAATTTACAAGTAGAGTTAAATTGAAACCATCTAAAATCTAATTGAATATTGATTAATTAGGGATTTGTTCAGGTTGAAGTTGTACTGGGGATTGATGGCCAAATTTACATTATGATACTGCATGAGTTATTTAAAAGAATGTGCATCGTTAGTAATGCCTACACGTTTCTGAAAATTCAGTTTCTGTGTTGGAATTTTTGAAAGCACTTGGTTAACACTGTGCTTGAATTAATCTTGCCCCTTAGTATAGAGCTGTGTTTTGTCAACCCATATAAATCAATTGAAGCTGGAAATAACATGTTCAGCATGATGTTTTTTTGTATTTCTCTGCATTCTGCAAGTTAATAATCTTGCTTAGTTAGTTGCTGTCTTTCAAAAATAAAATTCAGCTTATCCTGGCATTGTTTTAAAATTTTATTCTCTTAACTTATTTAAGAGTTTTAAGATTTTTTTATTCATTTGCATTGTTGGCTTGCAATTTTATTATGGGGCTTGATGCGATTGTGTTGTCATGAATGGTAAAGAAACATAACATTTAGTTCAGCTTGGTTTAAAAAGATGATCACAAATAGACAATTAAATTAAAAAAGCAACTTGGAAGCCTCTTGAAAGCCGCGTGAAAAATCTTCAGAATTTATAGTTCACATCAATTGGGATCAATTTGTTTGACATGGTTAGGAATTCTTCCATTTCATTGAGGATATCTCACTGGTGACAATGAGTTGCCCATAACTCACAAATGCTATGGACCCGAGTGTGTTATCATAGTCCTTTGCACAAATGTATGCGTTTGCCTGAAACTCTGGTCACTGGTGAGGTATTCTGCATTATTCTATGGGAGTGAACACCCCTTCAAGCTTCACACACTTTTTCCCCCCAAGTCTATAGTGCATGGGGCCATGCTGATGCTGTTCACTGTATAGTTACCTGTTTCTTTTATCAAACGTTTTGATGCCTGCAAGAAGTGCCAACATTGTTCACTCTCTTAGAATTAAAAGTTCGGATGTTGGTGATGTTAAATTTTGACCAAAATTTCATAATATGTAATGGTAAAAACTTTAAAGTGGGGGTGAAAAATGTGTCTTTTAATGAAAAATCCTTTTTTTTGCTGTAAACAAAAAGAAAAGTCAGCCAGTTCATGATACTTGGTAATTTAAGAGGGAGGATTTCTCCATCTTGTGAGTCTGTTCTTTGCTGATTTCCTATTCTTACTGAAGAACAAACCCTAAACTTTGCTGCCCCCGATCCTTCCCCCCACCCCCCCCCCCTCCCCCCTCCCCCCTCCCTCCTCCCTCCCGTCTACCTTACCTCTTTGATGCTTTAATGAATGGAATAACTGATTAACATAGTGATTTTTATTGTTGTGTAGTAACTGGCTGGTCATCTTAAAAGATGAAAGGTAATGTAATGCGTTACTGTCTGAGGTTACTCGGCAGTTGTGAATATTAACCCCCGCTTTAATGTTAAATGTATGCATGTTAAATGTACTTTTCCAAAGTATTGGCTATTATTGCATGTTTTGAATTGATTTCATTTATCAGTATTCTTCTTTTGTTCTGTGAACATCGAATAATCAGTTAAATCGTATTTTAGCTTTTTTTTTCAAACTGTGCTGTTTTCCATCTACATATCTTCATCTTTTGTTTTTGTTGAATATTTTTCCACTTCCAACTTCAAGCAGATTTAAAGTTGATTTAAATTGACATTAGTAAATACTTCATCGAAGTGAGGTGCTGTATAGTTTTCACAGCCTCTACAATAGCTGGTACTAGACTGTGATTCTTGGACATCATGTGAAATTCAGGAGATCTGGCAATTTCCAGATATTATTGGTGAGCATCAGAGACCTGAATAATGAATGACATTGATACAAGAACTATGGAGATGACCCAATTTACTATTCATTATTTGATTGTCATTCAGTCCAGGTTTAAGGGCACAGAGCAAAATGTTGAATGCAGTGGGCAGTATGTTAAGGGTTTATTTGTATTTGACATTGCCAAGCAGTACTATGACAATAGAAAATAGTTTTTGTTTGTGTGGAGGAAATACTTTGAGGATTGCAGTGTTTTAAATAATCCATGTTAAACAGGTGAATAGTAATGGAAACGAGGAGAATATTACCTGTTATCTTCCTTGTATGACTTTTATTCGAGTTAATTTAACTTTTTTTCCAATGGCATTTTAGGTTAACCGCACAGTAAACAATTACTTTCACTTTGCCTTCCAAGCACAAACCTTGCACATGACCATGAGAAATCATCATAGTAAATTGCTATGATACTAGTGTGTTCTTGTTTTGGATGTATGTTTGGAGCCAAATTTAATTGTGCTTCTAGATGCCCCCTCACTGTTGTAATTGCTTTATGTGTTTTGCGTTAGTTAGATAATGCTCTGCTGCTGAAAATATAGATGCACAAAATGTACCTCTGAGTTGAGGTTTACATTTTCTGCAGTGTAAACTTAAGGCACTTGGCCTTTGCAGATTGTGGACAAATTATACAATGAGCTTCTGGTAGCTGGTATTGAGTACTAAACTTGGAATGCATTGCATGAAAATTCTGAAGTTGGGATATTTTAACGCTAACAATCACTTCAATAGTTTGATAGCTCTGCTTGCTTGGGATTTTTGATGCTGCAGGAATTTTTTTGTTAGATGTTTCCAAATTGTTGGAGGGTACAATGAAAGTCCAATGCCTTGTTTTATGTCTTTGATGTCATACAGCTTTCTTCGCTGTTCATGGATTTAAAAAAAAAATCAATTATTTGCATGAATGTCCTGTAAATAACGAAGTAAACATATGCTAGGTTTCATTTCTTGTTTTGGTTGATTTAATTTGATTTTTCTGCCGTGGCAGCAGTAAAGTTGCTAAATTGCACTTTGTATGTCCTGTTGAAGGAGAGAAAGCTATTCTGATGAATATCAAGTGCATCCTATTTTTGGGTTTATGTGTTTGGCATGACTGAATAGCACATTGATGGCAGAGCATGAGATTGCAGATGCTGAAATCTGGAGCAAAACACAAGCTGTTGGAGGAGCTCGGAGGTTCAGGCAGTATCTGTGGAGGGAAATGGCATTTGGCATTTTCGGTTGAGATCCTTCGTCTATACCTTAGTGGTGCTCTCTGAAGATAGTGGCAAACTACACGAAGTGTATTTAGGGCAAGATATGGAATGATACATTGCAGTTTTATTTCTATATATAAGCTATGTGGGAGATGTTTGTGACCAACGGACTGAACTGCAGACGCTGAGAGAGTCAGCTAATCAACGCCCAATTTTTGATGTGGTCAATTGAAAGGCAGTTATGTATGGGCACTTAGATTTTAACTTTCATTATTTACATTCTGATAACAGTGGAATCTTAGCTTTTATGCCATAATACAATTACAGCAAAGTTAATGCTGCCTTGACTTGTAAAATGTAATAGAAGAGTAACATGAAGTTGTCCTTTTGTGGGCTGAAGACCAATCTATTCAAGTAGTAACGATTGCACGAGTTGAGGATAGTGATTTGTAATTTATACTTCCACAATTCTACATTTATTGTGCTACTAAAGAAGGAACTTGCTTTATGCATCCTTGCATTGCATGTTTCATGATAAAATGAAGTACTTTTATAGAAAGTAGAATAAGAGTAGTACCTTAAATGTACAATAGCTAATTATTTGAATTATAGTTTTATTAAAGAACATTCATATTTTCAGATTCAACAAGCCTGCTGTTCCACTGGTATTATAGTCCTTGAATGTAAACAACCTGACCTACAGTGCACATGTGGCATCATAGATTGTTGATCTGTAACATGGTGTCCATTCTTGTAACCAAAAGTAATTCTCTCTTGGGTGCCCATTCCTTAGGCTTTAATCTATAGTAATTTCTCTGCATCTTGCCTAATATAGAATTGATGCAGAACTCACAGTAAAGCCTTGCATGTCTTATAAACCAGTGAAATGAAATGGGTGATGGACATTTTAAACATTTGATGCAGATATGATAAGTCTGTCTTCACTTTTCTCATCAGTGGCAAATCTCAATATGAGGTTTAGCCCATTTCACAAGTAAATGTGTCACCTGAGGTTCTAGAGTTCTCTGCTCCTGAAAAATAAGTGGTTTGTTTTTCTCTGCAACCTGAAAAAAGAGTAGGTCATTCAGTGCATCAAGCCTATGGCTCTGTTTGTTCACGTCTGATCTGTATTTCAATTCAATTTTACTCTGCTTTGCTTACTATATCTGGCAGTTGTATGTCAGAAGACTTTGTAGCTGTAATTGAAACAGCCTCAATTGTGTTATCCGAAGGCCTCAATGGTCACTTTTCTGTGTTATGTTGACCTCTGTTGGCCAATATGATCGATACTTGATACCCACTTGCATGGAGTAGAGTTCTTGCAGGCCTTGTACACTTGTCAGAGTGTGTAGGAAGGAACTGCAGATGCTGGTTTACCCTGAAGATCGATACAAAATGCTGGAGTAACTCAGCGGGTCAGGCAGCAACTCTGGAGATAAGGAATAGGCGACATTTCGACCCGACATGTCACCTATTCCTACTCTTTCAGAGTGACTTTGAGAGTGTTTAATGCTCACTCTACGCTCATTTACTTGTTCAGAGCAGTATCAAAGATTTGGGTTAGTTATGATATAGAATAGAACCGTTAATAGAATTGTTCTGCAGCATGGATACTAGGTGTCCCTGGGAATATTCAAGATAATTCTGTGATTGTTGGGTTTTGATACTGCCTGCTTCTGGAAAAGAAACCAAATTAGTTCTACTGCTCTGTATATAAGGACAGTTGTGATTTCAAACCTTGCTTTAGAAGAGGCGTAGGACAATATTTCCAATCAGTCTGTAGAATATTTTCAATTTAATTGCAGGTTACAGCTAATATGTATATCTAGTAATGCGCAAACTGTATTTTTAAGTTCTCACTCCAGTAAATTTACCTTGCATTATATATGTGAAAGATTGAATGCAAATGGATCACATGCTACTGTTGATTTGGCATGCAATGTAAGGATTAATTCTATTTTCAAATCAATATTTTGGGTGTGTGAAATGGTATCATACAACTGAGGAGATAATTAGTGGGAAAATATACTCAATTGTGAAAGTCAAAAGGAACTTCAGATGCTAGAAATATTGTTAAAGTAGAACATGCTGAAAACACTCAGCAGGGCAGACAAGAAAAACAGTTAACATTTAAGGTCAAAAAGCTTTTGTCTGAGATATAAAGGCTCCTTGGCCAAACCGTTAACTCTGTTTCTCTATCCAGGTGTTGCATAACCTGCTGTGTGTTTCCTTCAATTTCTGCCTTTATTATAAATACACCAATGTAATGTGGGAACGAGCATATTCTGAAACTTTTGTAAGTTTAATTTAGCAAATATTATAGAACCGAGTCCTGTTTTTAACGAGAATGCAACTTGTAAGTTTGCAAAATTTATAACATGTTCGCCAGTTATGTAGTTTTTGAAATTAGCTCTATTTAATCTTCCAATTTGTAGCACAAATGGCTTTGGTGACCACCATTGGTGGTAAATACATTTAATAGCTGGATAAATACACTTTAGAAAATAACCCTGAATGACCATCAGTTAATTTTTTGCTTGTAGTTTTTCTTGACTCCCAGAATATGTGGAGAAAATGCATTTGCAGCGCTAGAATGGAAGGGAAAATATGTATGTCTTGAGTGCTGCTTTGAATCTTGGCCTTCTGGCATTAAACTAAAAAAGTGTAGGCAAGGACAGTGTTGCTGCTAACAGGTTAATGAGCACATTCCCTGAAGTATTGTTTTGTGGTCACTTGTGCTTGCAGTTTCTTGCTGGTTTCTAACTGGTACTGAAACAGTTGTGAATTTTATTTTATAACGTAGCCTGCGGTCAGCTGTAATCAGGGCTTGAACTGTTGTTTAGTTTTGATCTTTTCATGGTGGTGTTGGGGACTTGAGGAAGCTTTGCTGCTGCAATGGGGAAAAGACTGCTGGAGCATATAAGAATCGACAAATGTACTCGTTAACAAGATGAGCAACTTTGGAGGAACTCAGCAAGGCTGTGGAAGGACCAGCTGGTTGTGATGTACAGTTGTGACGCTTAAAGGGTGCAAGTTAAGTTTTGAAAGGTAAGAGGAAAATAATATATAGTGTTTTTAAATGTGTTTTTATTCCTTTCAATAAAATGTAAACAGTACTGTGCAGGGTTTGAAGGAGGCATAAAACTTTGTACTCTGTGTCAGCATTTTAGTTTTCAGCGACCAATACAGATCTTGCCATTTGGGTTACAGCATGAGAAATTTCACAGCAATTACAGAGTTATAGAGAAAGACAGCTATTAATTAATGGTAATGGACATGATATTGTGCAAGATTGTGAAGTATTATGAAGAAATTGAATATTCTGATTGTGAAGAAATTTTTTGTGCTTGAAGGTATGTGGTTCAATAATGGAAAATTAGTTGTTGATTGGGTAAAGGTAGCAAACATTTTTGTTTTTGTTTTAATTTTGTTCTAATAAGCAGCATTGTGTGCGTTTTAGTTTTCAGCTTCCAAACTCTCCTGTTTGACGGGAGCCAAGAATCCATTTGGTGGATATCAGTGTCTCAGAATTGTAAAATTCAGGCAAAGTTGATATTCTTGAATGGTTCAAATGTTGTAGCTTTCCTAGAATGAGTGTCTAAGGTATGCTTCTAATATAACTCATTTAGGATTGGTTTTGAATTGTAAGAATAGGAAGCTGAAAGTGCTTTTTATTTGGGAATCCATACATATATTGAGGCATTAATTGAAAAGGCAGCAGATGGATCAAACTTTTTTTAATTCGCCATGAGAGAAAGGATAAAAGCACATTTAAAAAGTATCATTCTTTTATTTAAGCATTTCGTATTTTATTTTTAACTTCCATGTTTCACATTTTTCCAGTTTGGATGGACATACAATGCATCGCTCTATTTTAGAATTGTTTCACCGTAACACTACAAGATCACATGAGGTAATAATTTTGATTTTTTAAAAGCTTTTAAATTAGTTTAAAAAATGATCTTTTGAAATGCAATTTCCCCATCTTTCCTTTGCAGAATGCTGAGGGGGATTGTGCTAATGGTCATGAAATTGATGAAGATGACGACAAAGACAAAAGTGGTGACAATTATGCCAGTTGTTTTGATGATGAACTGAAGGAAGGTTCTAATTTCGATTATGGAACTATGAAAAGGTGTAAAGGAAGTAACTGTGGGCTCAAATCGTGGATTCAAATGGACCCACGACTCTTTTGTTTTCTATATGACGAGCAGCAGAACAAGTGCTATTGCAAGTAAGCATAAGTATTTAAATAGCAAGTAAGCATAAATATTTAAAAGCAAGTATTGTTGAACATTCATTGTTGAGATTATACACAAAATACTCTTTTGATGTGTTCTGTTTTAGAGTTTGTGTTGATAATAGCATTACTGATACAGAGTGGACAAGTGGTAGGTCTCCGCCACAAGGTGGGTGGAAAAAAGATTACTTGCTTCGCCACCTGGCCAGTAGGGAACACCTCCAGGCTCTGTCCGTCCCCATAAGTGCAGCCAACTGGGAGAAGGCGTTGTTTACTGAAGCTCTGAACAGTGAGACAAAAGACGATGTTGTTCATCTGCTCAGAAATGTTCTGTGGTTAATCAAGGAACAATTACCCATTTCCAAAGCTAAAAGCCTACACAGGTAAAGACTGTTAATATAAACCTATTTTTTTTTGTCTCTATATTGTTACTGTCTTTGTCTGACATAAATTTTTAATTTTAGGTTGATAGAAAGCCATGGTGTTTCTTTGGGCAGACGCCACAGAAGTAAAAATTACAGCTGGCAGTTTGTTGCAGCTCTTAATGAACCTGTTGAGGCAGAAAATTTATTGGCATTAAAACAAGCAAGGGTTCATTCTCTGATTGTAGATGAAAGTTCAGACATTGCCACTGAAAAGCATCTGATGATGTACACAAAATATCTTGCAAAGGTAAGTCTTAATTTAACAACATTTTAGGGAGTTATTATTGATGCAACAGTAACTATCCAGTTGAAAGCTCAAAAACTGGTTTACTGCTTCTTCCAAATATAACTATTGCTTTCAAAGTGAGAGATTCACCCTGACTGCATGGTTATGTAATTCAACCATGGGTTATTTTCTCAGCTGGATTTTAATAAATTTCATTAATGATGTCTGGGTAGATCTTTGGATCTAGAATAAAGGACTGTTATCTAAATTCTAAGACACTTCTTTAGAAAAAGGTTAATAGTTGCTGGATGTGTTTAATGTCTCGTATGAATTAAATTGATTTATATATTCAGTCAGCTATTTGACTTGCTAGGGAGAGAGATTTAAACTTACCTCTGTGACCCAGATTGGAGGGGTAATATCTAACATTTTCCTTCAACTCTTATTGCTTGGTTTAATGTACTTGAAATTCAAAATTATCTCTTCTCAATAGTATTTGGGTTCCTCTCCTTCACTGATACTCAAGTGCTATTAAAAAAAAAATCCAATATCAGGAGCAGACACAGGTGTTTCCAATGTCTACCCTATTTGTTACTAATTACCCTCCAATCCAATTGCATTTGGTCTCTTAATTTGGTCTCTTACAAGCATGAACCCAATCCCATAACCCCACCACTTCGGCTCTCTTTCTCTCAGGCCTGCTTTTTACTCGGTGTAAAAGTTTATGTTGATATGTATGAATTATTCAATATTGTAATTTGATCATACAAATTAGGTGCAGGAGTAGGCCACTTGGCCGTTCAAACATGCTGCACTTATCATAACTGACCCAATTTGTAGCCTTAACTATGCATTCCCACCTACTCACAGTAATCTCAGCTCTGTATCAAGTAACCATCTGCATCTGCCTTAAAAATATCCAAACACTGCTACTATTCTTTGTGGAAGAGTTGCAAAGTCCCTGTGCTGGGGACAGGATGGGGGTGTTGCAAAAATTCACCTCATTGACCTTAAACAGGGAGCCATGTTCTAGATCGCCTCCACATCCAACCTGTCATGACCCTTTGGAATCCTTTAGGTTTCCGTCAAGCCCTCTTGTTATTTTAAGCTCCTGTGGACACAAGCCTAGCCTATTCAGATGTTTACTGTCATATACCATGTGCAATAAAATTCTTTTTTCACATGAAGCTTGCGGTGTAAACAGTATACATACAGTAATAATGAAGACGCTGATGAGCGCAAAGCAGTAGTGATCTGAAGTAGCCTAAAAAATCATGTATAATAACTGAATAACTCAGTACTCTTAAGAGTAAGAGTATGTAGCACCACTTCCAGGAAGGAGTGTGAAAGTGGTGAATGGTGCAGGAGCCTTTTAGGAGTGAGGAAGAAACGGTGTAGTCTTTAATCTGGATGACCAGGCTCTGATGTTTCACTGTCTTGTTCTGAAAGGCAGAAGAGAGAAAAGGGTGATAGGCTTCATTAACGATATTTCCAGGCTTCCTAATGGTGAAGATGGGCTGAATGGTTTGCTCTCTCAAGAGCAGAGGAATTGCCATTTAAGGCAGAGATGCATTAATTCTGTCAGAATACTTAGTGCTTCTGTAGAAATTATAGAGATTCCTCGTGGACATGCTGTATCTTTTCAGACAACTAAGAAAGTAAATGTGCTGGTGTGCTTTCTTGATTGCTGCAAAAAGTGTGAAGGGACCAGTTTGGGTTGCTGTTGATACGGATGCTTAGGAATTTGAAACTTTCCACCAGAGACCGGGAGGATGAAGCCGGTGACAACGGCAGACGCGACGGGTGAGGAACAATGCCGGTAGGAAAGGGAGCTGGGGTCTGACCTACTGTGCCCTCGTAGTCGGCTGTGGGAGATGCCCCTGAGGCACAGATGTGGAAGGGCGAGGAGAGGCACGTCGTGTCCAAGGAAGGCGATGGCTGGAGGCCCACAGCAGCCTGGGGGCTTGCCTGGATTGGGCATCACCCTTAAGAACTAGACTTTGGACTTTGTAAATGGTGGACTGGATGTTGAAAATTGCATCAAAACATGGCGGGGATGCGGGCTCGGTAAACTTTCTGTACTCTTTGCTAATCAGGGATGTGTACAGGTATAGTAATACTTTGTTGAACTGTATGCAAATAAAGAATTTCACTGCGTTTGCACATGCACCAATAAAAGCACCACTGATTTTTACAGTAGCTCAGTTGATGAGAACAACGTTGTTTTCACCCCCTCCCATCTTCCAACTCTTTTGTCTATCATGTGAGAGGTCAGGTGTTTGTAATGTTAGCATTTATTTTGAGAGGATTAGACTAGAAAAACAGTGTTGGAAGGCATTTAATAGATTTTCAAAACACAGTGGCAGAAAGCAATTGAGAACTAGAAGTGGAAGTTGCTTTGTAAGATGGGCTTCCAAATGAAAATCAAAAACTAAAATCTGAAATAAAACAATGCTGGAAATTCTCAGTGGGTTGGGGATTGAGGGACCTTTTGTGGTGAGAGAAGAACTGAGTTGATGTTTTTGGGTCGAAGACTATCAGAACTCTGTTTTGTTTGAAACATTTCATGGCCAGCTTGGTATTTCACCCATAAATACCACATCAGTCCTTGTCTGTAATGTGGCCTCCGTATGGTTAGGTTAATACCTAATTACAGAAGCGTGAGTTCCAGGGGGCATTGAAACGAGGAGAGATTTAGTCACTTTTCTTTTTTGTAAGAAACCAAGATACTAGCTTGTAGCAATTTGAGTCGTCATCAAATTGTCTCATCACAATCATTTTAGCCTCAGACCATTATTTTTGGGGACCTATTTAAGGACACGTAGAGATTCGCAACCCAAGTTCATAAAAGCAATTTCTAAATCTCAATAAACTTTTGGGTGGTTCCATTAGTGCTACATACTCTCCAGGTCTTTTGGTAGAAATAATTTTTATCAATGGAGAAAGAACGTTGGTAGACTCAATCCGCAGCAGACATTTGAGAAGCCACTTGCTGCTGGACTGATTTAGCCACCGGAGTTTTGAATAAGCAATAAGGACATCATGGTGTTATGATTTTGTATGTTGCTGGGAGTGTAGCATGGACAGGGCTCTCACTTAACTTTTTTTCCCCTGTTGCCAGCCGGGCAACCTAGGCAGCTTTTTAGGTTGCCAAATGACAGTTTAGGTCGTCATTTAAGACGGCTTGCATGACGCGTGCGATATTGTGCTCGGACCAGTCGGAATTATGGTCAATGAAGCATTCACATATTATTTCTGCTTCAAATAAAGTCACAAACTAAACATATTCACCAATCAAGACATGATATATACCACAATGACATGCGGCAAAATTATAATACAGTATCTCAACTCTTACACATTGCAATGAATGCAATTTCTATTATTTATTTCCACTTCCAAACAAAAATGTGGTTGGATTATTCAGCGTATGATCAACCTGTGTCAATAAATCCTGGACCATGGTAACACATATGCTTAACCATGCACACTACAGATTGATGCAAGCATGTTTTCTGTGAAGGACCGAAAATTATCATGACATGGCCATAGCATGGGTCGTTATTGCTTTTGGTACAGAAGCACTCTTGCTTCCCACATAATTTATCCACAACAAAATATACAGGTTGCAAGGAAATTTCTAAAGGCATTTTATGATAATAGCTGTTAAAATTGACTATACCCATCTGACAGGTTAAACATTACACTAACTGACAAGAGATGGCCAAAGGACATAACTGCAGCAAATGTTCTTTTGGTAATATGTGTAAAGGTGTCAAAACGCCACATTACCTGACATTCAGATTAGATGTATATGTTGTGAACAGCAATGAAGATACCCAGTTTGTATGCACCAGATTTAATAAAAATTATTGATAAACGCTGTCTCCATCATTCCCACTTCAGAATTAACGTTAAAATTTCAACTGAAATATCTCCTGACCAAATTTGTGATGTATATGACTGACTGTAGAAGTAAAACCTGGATAAATCCAACGTATAGCTGTGAATGTTGCTCATTAAATAACTACTGTACTGATACTCCATACTAAGAGCATTGATTTGCCGTTAAAATGAATTCTGTAATAACGTGTCAACGGTAGCAGTGACAATCGAACATTGCGGTTTTAATGTTTCACGTGTTCACAATTTAATTAATCCATCTTTATCTTTATGGATTAAAACAAATAATAACATTGGGAATTAAAACACATTTGATTGCATCCGGTATCAAACATAGTCAATGTTCGCTCTGAAGACATTTCCAGCCCAATAGGGTCAGGGGGCCGGGGGGGTTGAATCAGTGTGGGATGGATAGATGGAGGGAGGGGGGTGGTGAGAAGGCAATTAGTGCAGAATGAATGGATTGAGGCAGGGGAATTAGTGCGTGTTGGTTGGAGTAGGTAAAATTGTGAGGGGAGATCGCGGGGGATGTCAGTGGGGTTGAATGGAGGGATCAGTACGGGATGGATGGGGGGAGGTCTGTGCAGGATGGATGGGGGGATCAGTACAGGATGAATGGGGGTAGACAAAAATGCTGGAGAAACTGGAGAAATGCTGGAGAGGCAGTATCTATGGAGCGAAGGAAATGGGCAACGTTTTGGGGGGGGGGGGGGGCTCCTTCAGACTGATCCCCCCCATTCTTCTTGAAAGGGGGGATCAGTACAGGATGGATGGGGGGGGGGGGGTCAGGGCAGGTTGAATGGGGGTCTCAGTACAGAATGAATGGGGGGTCAGTACAGTGCGGATCGGAGGGTCTGTGCAGGATGAATGGGAGGAGATCACTACAGGATGAATGGATGGGTCACTATAGGATGGATGGGGGATCAGTGCAGGATGAATGGGGGGTTCAGTACAGGAAGAATGAGGGGATCAGTACAAGATGAATGGGGGGATCAGTAAAAGATGAATGGGGAAATCTCTACAGGATGGATGGGGGGGTTTGGTGCAGAATAAATGGAGGCGGGATCAGTACATGATGGATCGGGAGATCAGTGCAAGATGAATGAGGGGATCAGTACAGGATGAATGGGTGGAACAGTAAAAGATGAATGGGGAGTTCACTACAGGGGATTGGTGCAGGATAAATGGATAGGGTCATCTGTGCAGGATGAATAGATGGGGTGGGGTGGGGGTTAGATGGGGAGGGGAGCACAGGATATGTCAGTGAGGACTGAATACAGGTGGGAATGGGGATCAGTGTGGGATTGAGAGGAGCGGTCCCACGATAAGGGGGGTGGAGAGGGGCGTACGAGAGAGAGAGGGAGAGAGAGAGACGGGAAGGCACAGAGGAGGTGGGGAGGAAGGAAGGTCAGCGATCCTCGGACAACACCGGCATCATCACCCCGCTGCCTTAGCCGTCCCTGTCCACCGCCGCCAAAGGGGGAGGCAGTTGGGATCACCTCGCCACCGCCTCCCCTCATCCACCAGCCAACAGGAAGTTGCGTGACCGAGCGGTGCAGGTGCTTCAGACGGCGGAAGGGGGCCTCCCCTTCCTTCCTCCCTCCCTCCTCCTGGCCTCGGTGTGCCGGAGGGTTTGTTTTGAAAGTTGTTAACGCTGTTGGCGGCAAAGATCCTATAGCGAGCTCGGGATCTTTGCTGGCAAGCAGCGGAGGAGGAGGAGGTGGAGCTGCTTTCGCTGCCGCTGTGCGGGGCCCGTCATTCGCTCCGACCCTCCGTCACCCCGTACCTAGTATCTTTGCCCCCCCACTACAGCCGCTGCCGACACGAAACGTCACGTTACTTTTCTCCAGAGATGCTGACTGACCCGCTGAGTTACTCCAGTTTTTTGTATCTATCTTCGGTATAAACTAGTAACTGCAGTGCCAAGCCGGACAAAATGACTCGGCATTTAGGTTGCCCGGCAGCATTTTAGGTGGCCATTAGCACCCGGGCAACCGCTAATTTCGAGCCCTGATAGAGACATAAGAAACATCCGATGGTGGCAACTTATTTTCGTAGAATCTAGGTTCTGCTCTATAACATCACATTTCCAGCCTTATCTTTTGAGCTCATTGACTTGACGGGATCTGTTTTTGCATGAGCTTGGCCTTCTTTCAGGCGGTTTGTTTCAAATCTTCTCAGAGACAAGCACCAATGTGATGCATATCTCTTAGGTGATTGTTGGCTTTCATTATATCTTCCATTTCAAGGCCAACAAAACAGCTGTAATCTGAAGCCATGTGTTTGCCTTGTATTACTTACTATTTATTAATAACTTATCTAGTTCACGTGCCAGTATCATGCTTGTATTGTATCAACAGGCTGATGCTTATTAAAATATTCAGAAAATATTTATGATGCTGACAGTAGAAATCTATTTCCATTGCTGGAGGCAAGCAGGGCATCCCTGCTAACAGGACAATCGTATCCATACTGATCCAAATAGCACAGTGGCAGTTCTCTGCAGGTGTTTTATACAACAGGCCTTTTCATCCTTGTCTGATCAGGCTCTGATAGATATTTAAGGTATTGGCTGCACATGATACCTTCACTTTTAATAATACTCCCACCAACCTTGAGGTGATGTCGTCATCAAATGTTCAGTGTCTTCACCTTGTGTATTCTCAAATGTTTTATTGTTTTCATATGGGTACCCTTGTGGAAAATAACTATTATATAACTCAGGATCTTTGGTACAGGGGGTGGGACTCGCTTCATGGGCTTCCTGTTGTACAAGAAGTAATATTGATCATGACTTCACTACTTCAATGAATAATCTGTGAAAATACAGTGGAAGGTTTTGGTCCTGTGAGCTTTCAGTGGCAGAGAGTTTGAAGTCAGGCAGCGAGAGGGTTGGCATGTGTTGTGCTTTGAAATGTTACATAGAACTCTGAACAGTACAGCACTGGAACAGTAGGGCAGCAGAGTGGCACAGCGAGTGGAGCTGCTGCCTCACAGCACCAGAGACCCCGGTTCAATCCTGACCTCGAGTGCTGTCTGAGTGGAGTTTGCACGTTCATTCTGTGACCACATATGTTCCTCTGGGTGCTCCAGTTTCCTCCCACATTCTAAATATATGCAGGTTTGTAGGTTAATTGACCTCTGTAAAATTACCCCTAATGTGTAGGGCTTGGATGAGAAAGTGGCATAATATAGAACGACTGTGAACAGGTGTTTGATGGACCTTATGGACTCAGTGGGCGAAATAACTGTTTTCTCATCATTTTTCTAAACTAAACAAGCTTTGGCCTACAATGTCTGCCAAACACGATGCCAAGTTAAAGTAATCTCCTCTACCTGCACCTGATCCATATCCTTCCATTCCTTGCAAATCCATGTCTATCTGAAAGCCTCTCCTTTAAACTTTAACCCTCTGACCTTTAAACTATTCCCATTAGTCCTTGACATTTCCATCCTGGGTACAAAGTTCTGACTGTGTACCCTATCCATGCTTCTCATAACTTTCATCAGGTCATCCCTCGGTTCCAGAGAAAACAATCCATAATCTATCCAACTACTCCTTACTGTTCATGTCCTCTAATCCTGGATAACCTCTTCTGCACCTTCTCCAAAGTCTTCACATTAACCTTAATGCAACAACCAGAACTAATGTGGTGAAGATGGCAACCGAATTGCCACTGTTTGCAATGTTATTGCAATATACCTTAATACTGGCATTGAGCCAAGCAGTAGCAAAATATGATCCCAATGCTTAGACAGTCAATACTTACAGACGTTAGTCCGATTATCTGTAACCCCATGATCCCTCTACATCAATTCTGTCACGGGTCATGAGATTAATGGTATATTTTGCACTTGCATTTGACCTCCGTCACACACCCTCAGATTAAACGCCATCTGCCATTTCTCCACCTATTTCTAAAGCTGATCTATATCTTGTTGTATACTTTGACAGCCTTCCTCACAGTCTGTGACCCCAGTAATCTTGGTGCAGACTTACTAACCAACCAACTAAGTTTATGTCCAATTCATTTTTATATATCACAAGTAATAAGTTCCTAACACAGATCCCTGCAGAACTCTGTTGGTCACATACCTCCAAACTGAATAATATTCTTCCACCAGCATACCCTCTTCTATCAGAAAACCAGTTCTCAATCCATTTGACCAAGTCACTGTTAATCCCTGTGCATCTTAATATTCTGTATCAGACTACCATTGGGGGACGTCATCAAATTCCTTACTAATATTCATGAAGGCTACATCCACCGCCCTACGCTCATCGACCTCTTTCATCACCTCGATTAAATTTAAGTTTTAAATTGCATCAAATTCAAATGTTTTTAAATATTTTTGATAATAAATGGACAAATGGCAATTGGTTGCTGATAGGATGGGGATAGTTGTCTTCCAAGACAGCTGCAATTTGTCTTTTAGAATCGAATTGGTTTATTGTCATGTGCACAATGCAATAAAATCCTTTGTTCACATGAAGCTCATAAAATAAACAAGATTTACAATAAATATAATGATGAATGTAATGCAACAGAATGGTGCAAAGATTCTAGTGCAATTAGAAATACTACAAAAAAAAAACATAATGCCATAACGGAATAATCAAATGTGGTTGCGTTCAAGTGCGCCGATGTTGCCATCGAGCGCCGATGTTGACAATGTTGAAATATGGTTAAGAGTATGAGTGTGCCACATCACATCAAGTGTAAAGGGACCAGGTTAGACTTCTGTTAATATAAATGTGTAGGAACATGACGATGTCAACCATCTCTATACCAGCTTCGTTGCTGAGGACATGGTTGTGTTCACCACAACCCCTACCACTCCTACTTCCTAGGGTCAACAATGAACTCTTTAATCTTGCTGACGTTAAAAGCTAGGCTATTGTCCTGACGCCATGACAAGCCACGCCAGCGTTTACAATCTCCTGTACTTTGTCCCTTCATTGTAATTAATCTGTCCTGATAGTGGTATCATCTGCAAACTTTAGATTTGAGTTTGCACTGTACTTGCCAACACAGTTGTGGGTGTAGAGGAAGTGGAGTGCACACTCTTGAGAAGCACCAGTGTTGAAGGTCAGGGTGGAGGAAATGATGTAACCAATTCTAAACAACTGAGGTCTGCCGATTAAGAAGCTAGTGAGCTTAACACTGCCATTTGGGATTTGTGGAATATATTTTAGTTTTGAACTGAATTAATGTGATATTTCAGCTTTTAATGTCTCTTTTGGGTTGTTAGATTAATTGGTTAATTTCTGAATGGAGCTTTACATGGAGAAAGGACCATTGTCTTTTGCACCTTTTTTTATCTATCATGTAAATAATGGCTGCTTTCTGCATTAACATGCCATGAGTGGCAACAGATATATCTAAAATTGGCAATTGGGTGAAACTAAATAGAACAGTGTCCTTGTGAAACAATAATTTGATCCTATTGCTTCCCAGCAGTTTGTTGAGTTCCTTGTCATTGCCAACAGCCTGCTATAGGTGTCCAGAGATGATGTGGGTCATCTTCTTCTGCTTTGCCAGCCAGTTTCAGGACTTCAGCCATCAGATACTCGAGCCCAGCAGGTAGATAGATGGAGGCTCCGTCAAGGTGGCTTTCGGTGCATTGGCCTTCTTCAGTCAGGATATAAAGTTGTGATGTTATATTACTGTTGAACAACATGTTGTGAGCCCACATTTGGAGTATTATATTCAGTTTTGACCACCCTGCTACATGAAGAATGGTGTTAAGCTAGAGTGCAGAGAAGATTTATGAGGTTGTTGCCAGGATTCGTGGGCCTGAGCTATAGGGAGCGGTTGGACAGGCTAGGACTATATTCCTTGCAGCGGAGGAGGACGAGGGGTGATCCTATGGAGGTATGTAAGATCATGAGGAGAAAGATTGGGTAAATGCACTGACATTTTTACTTGGAGTAGTGGAATCAAGAACCAGAGGATTCAGTTTAAGGTGAGAGGAGAGAAATGTAATAGGAACCTGAGGGGCAACTTTTTTCACACAGGAGATGGTGGGTATTTGGAACGAGCTACCAGAGGAATTGGTTGAGGCAGGTACTATAACAACATCTGATAGACATTTGTACAGGTACTTAATTTAGAGTGTGGAACATATTATTGTCTACCCATATTATTTATCAAACCTAATTTTCTAAAAGTTGCTCCTTTTCAAATTTCTTAGCATTGAGAACACAACATATTTTTGTCACATGGGTATTGATGTCAATAACCATGGGTCAGGGAAATCAAGAACTAGAGGGTATAAGTTTAAGGTGAGCGAGGACAGATTTAATAGGAACACGAGAGGCAACTTTTTTTACACAGATTGCGTTGGATATATAGAATGAGCTGCTAGATGAAGTGTTTCAGGCAGGTACAATAATGTAATTTAAGGCATTAAATAAGGTACATGGATTAAAACAAAGTTTATTTGCTAAATGTGGACAAAAGGTACGGACACAGATGGGTTATTTTGGTCGACATGGATGAATTGGGCCGATGTACCTGTTGCTGTGTATAATCCTGACTATTCTCTTCCTGTCATTAGAAATGACAGTGGTGCCTGTTTGATTGTTAATGTCGGCCTGTTTCAAAAATTACAGTTATCATGTCTAAATATGAACAAAGTAAAATGTAAATAGTTTTTTGTAAAATAAAAACATGTGTATAATTATAGGTAAATATTAGTTTTGTTTTTCATGTAGACTGAGCTGCAAGTGAAATTTATAAAGCTGCTTTATCTGGATGGTAAATCTGATGCTGGATCCTTGTACAAATCTATAAAGAAGTTCTATGTTGAGCACCAAATCTGCCTCCAGTCTATGGCCATGATAACTACAAATGGTTCAGCTATTATGATGGGATCGAAAGGAGGTCTCCATGTCAAGCTCAAGGTAAATTAATAGTGATTTTGGCTCTTAAAATCATCCATTTGCACCTGATGGAATTCCAATTATTTTAGGAGGAAGAAATTGTTATTTGGTAATTTGTGAGAAGGTAATTTATTATACTGATATAACGAAGTGCATACAAACTTTTGAATGTAAATGCTGAACTTATGTATTTTGAGATCCATTTTGTATAATCCAAAATCCTGCAGACCAGAATGAATATAGACAAGGTCTTTCCACTGAAAATTGCAAGTATATGGAGATGGTTGAAAAATAAATACGACCATTCTGAGGTCACTCTTTCATTATATCATGTGTTAGAAGGACGCTGTGTTTGACAAGCATGTTTGTTCTTTGGAGATGCAAGAAATGGCAGTTGCTGGAATTTTGAGCAGGACAAAAAATGTTGTCTTGCCATTTCAGGAACTCAGTGTGTCAGGCAGCATGTGGAGGGAATGGACAGCAATGTTTTTGGTTCAGACTGATGTTTGTTCTTTGAATAGCTTGAAATATGCCAAATATAGCCTGGGTATTCAAGACTAGATATAACTTGGAGTATTTTTTTTAAACCGTCTATAAACTCTGAAAATCTGCAGGCCCAGCAGGCTGGATTAATGGAGTTTTACTACATTGAGGAACAAATGCATCTTGATGTAAAGTCTAAAGTTCCCTGAAGGTGGCAGGCAGCACAAGTAGATAGGACGGTAAAAAATCCATATAGGGTGCCACTCTTCAGCAGCCAGAAAATGGAGTAAGTCTTGGGACCTTTATAAAAGGTAAGTTTTGGTTACTGGTAATGGTTTAAAATAGATTCACAAGGATGTTGCATGGATGGAATGATTCAAATATGAGACGATTCAGAGGAGGTGGCATTTTTTTTTAAATGTGCACATGAGTGCTCATTGACACATTATGTAGCTAATCCAATGAGGTGAGGAGAATTACAGAATCTTGGAGAATATAACCAGTCAAGTGGAGGAAGTGTCCGTGAGAGAGTATTTTGGAGATACCGGCCATGGTATCCAGGGCAAATTGGATTCAAAATCGGCTTAGCAGTAAGGGGCAGGTGATAGTAGAGGTTTTTTTGTGATTGGATGGCCGTGATTAGTGTTCACGTTGTAGGTAGATAAAATTAGAAAGCATAAATTTAGGGCAAGAGATTTGGAGAGGATCTGGAGATTGGAGAGGGCCATTTTCACTTGGAGTGGTGAGTAACTGAAATGAGCTGCCAGAGAGGGTGGTGAAAGCAGTGTCACTGGCAGCATTTAAGAAGTATCTGGATGAGCACTTGAAGTGTAAAATATTACGGGTCAAATCCTGGAAGATGGAGTTAACACGGTCCGGTACCCAGAGGTCTGCATTTTTCCGTGTTTTATGATTCCATAGCAAGGCTGGTTTAGTTTTCCTTGGATCAGAGGAGGCTGAGGGGGACCTGAGAGGTGTATAAAATTTGGAACTGTATTGATAGGGAGAGATGATAAACTTTTCTTCTTGGCAGAGGTTTAAAATGAGGATGCTGTTTAGAGGATATCTGAGGAAGAATTTTTTATTTATTTTTCACCCACTGGATGGTTGCAATGTTCCTGAGAAGGCACTGGACGCAGACCAAATTAGATTCACTAGGTAATTTCCTGGGATTATTAGGTTGTTCTATTACTAGTGGATCAAATAAGTTAGATCTATATTATTTGGAGTTGGGAGAATGAGTGGTGATCTTACTGGAGTATATAAGATTGCTATGGGGTATGACAAGGTGGATATCAAGTTGATTGCAGTAGTAAGACAGAAGTGATTAGGAACTACTACTTGCAGTGGGTGGTGAATCTCAGGGATTCTCCACTCCAGAGGGTGGTGGAGACTCGCTAGGGATATTTAAACAGGGATCAAATACATCTTTAAGAGATCAGAGAATTGAGGGCTATAAACTGGCACAGAAGAGGAATGGAGACCTGAGGTATGTAAGCCATGATAATATTTAATGGTGGGGTAAGCTTGCTTGGCTGAGTGGCTTACTCCAGCCTCTAGGTGGACACAGCCTCTGGGTGGACAAAATATCTTCCCAGGATCAGCTCTAAATATCCAGCCTTTACCTTAAACCTGGGTCCCTTTTGGTTGTAGACATTTCTGCTAATGGGCTTGTTTCTCCTTATCTACATCATCTATGCCCTACATTTTGAATACCGCTATCGTGTCCCTCCCCTCAGACTTGTACACCATTTAAAAAATAAACAGCTTTTCTAGAATCCTTTCCGTAGCTTAAACACCCCCTGCAACATTCTGGTAAATCGCCTGTCTAGTGCCATCGCACCCATACTATAGCATGTCGCACTGATTCCTAATTAATGTTTTATGCAATTGAACTTTTACACTCTGCTTTTATATTCTGTACTGCAGCTAATAAAGGCAAATATCCTGCATACCTTCCTAATCTTTTATTGATGTTGTGCCTTCTGAGATCATGAACTCCACTGTGTACTGTTCCTCAGTACTTGCTAGCAATTATTGTGTATATCCTACTCCTCGCAATATGCATCCTCACATTTTTTTCAGAAATCCCAACTTTCATTGCCATCTTACTAACTCATCTAATTCATTCTGTAGCTGAAGATTACCTCATTATCAACAACGGCATCTGCAATGGTACTAATTATACCTCCTGCATTTAGTCTAGATCATTAGCGTATAGAGCAAAAGCCTCAGCATTGATCTCAGTTGTAGTCTAAGCTTCCAATCATAAAAATACCCCATGACCATCGGACTCACAGCTTGAATCTTTTGCATTTGTCTCCCATGTTGGGCCATGTCAAAGGTTTTACTGCAGTCCATGTAGATCGGACAACCCACATCAACATGATTACTTTAAAAAAAATTGAAACAAATGTTAGGCAGGCTCTCCCTGTAACAAAAGTATGCTGACTATCCTTGATCAATTCTACTCCAAGTGTAATTCTGTCCTCAGAACTTTCTCCAGTAATCATCTTTCTAGAGAATAGAGAATAGAGAATAGCCTTTTATTGTCATCCAGACCGAAGTCTGAACGAAATTTAAGCAGTCATACATATAATACAATACAATAAAAAACAACAATAAACACATATTAACATCCACCACAGTGAGTCCACCCAACATCTCCTCACTGTGATGGAGGCAAAAGTCTTAGGGCTGCAGTCTCTTCCCTCCTCTTCTCCTTCTGCGCTGAGGCGATACCCCCCGGGCGATGTTAAAACCTGTCCTGCGGCTCAAACACCACGGCCCGGGGTAGTCGAAGCTGCCGCTCACCAGACCTGCTGACGCAGCCGCTGGCCCGCGGCCGAACCCCCGGTCTCAGGCCACCGCCACCAGAACTGCCGTCCCAGCCCCCGGAGTGATGTTAGAATACCTTGATCTCCTGCTGAGCTTCTTGAATAAAGCTATCCTTCTGTGATCTGTTAAGTCTTCTGAAACCTGCATTATCAAATAATAGCACAGTGGTAGAGTGACTGCCGTACAGGGCTACAGTACGGAGTTTGTATATTCTTCCTGCGACTGCGTGGGTTTCTCCAGGTGCTCCAGTTTCCTCGCACATTCCAAAGACGTGCAGGTTTGTAGGTTAATTGGCTTCAGTAAATTGTACCTAGTGTGTAGGATAGTGCTAGTGAACGGGGTTCTTGCTGGTCGGGCGGATATGCCAAAGGGCCTGTTTACACAATGTATCTCTAAAGTCTAAAAGCAAAAATCATGAAAATGCGTAAGCATCTTACACACCACTCATTCTCCCAACTGGATAGAGAAATTATCAATATTTTGGGTCTATACCCTTTTATCTGATCTGTAGAATGTTAGAAATCTGGCATGTTTTAAATTGCTTAGAAGGGAAAGGGATGGAGTGACGGGACACAATGCCTCAATGAGGGGGGGCTTCTATTGAGAGACTGGTGAAAGCTTGTTAATTACAAATTTAGGGTGGGGTGGGATATAAATAGGTAACAACAGAGGTTTGAAGAAAGCAAATATAAAATGCTGGAGCAGTGTGATGCAACACACTTCAGTTGCTGGTGATAGACAAACCCAAATGTTGGAAATACTTAAGGGGTCCCATGGGGAAAGAAATAAGTTTGTGTTTCAAGTCCATAACCTTTTGTGAGAATTAGCTAGGTTTGACATACACTGGAAAGGTTAGCTGTCTGAAATTGTTGAACTCGATTATTGAGGGCTGTAAAGTGTCACATTCCTTGTGCCTCTGCTTGCCTGCATTGAGTAAAATGCTTAATAAACTGAAGCCGGATAATAATGGAAGTGGGTGAATTGAAGTGACATGTTCTTAGATTCTGCTGCAACTACCTCCTCTGGCAGCTCGTTCCATATGTAAAAAAATAAATTTAAAAAATTGCCCCTCAGATTCCTATTAAATGTTTCCCCTCTCACTTTATACTGTTATCCTTTGGGTCTCGATTCCCTTACTTTGGGTAAAGGACTGTGCATCTAGTCCGTCTATTCCCCTTGTGATCTTACACACCTCTATAAGATTCCCCCTCACCCTCCTGTACTCTAAGGAATAAAGACCTTGCCTGCCGAACCTCCCCTAATTAGGCCCTCAAGTCCTGACAATGTCCTTGTAAATTTCCTCTGCACTCTTTCTAGCTTAACATCTTTCCTATAGTAGGGTTGTCAAAACTGAGCGCAATACTCTAAATGAGGTAGTGATATGTTTCTGTCAGACTGTAGTGTGAGTTGGAAGGGAACCTGTAGGTGTTGATATTTATTCACAGGCAGTTTCTGCCCTACATTGTGTTGCAGTCATAGTTTTGGTAAGTGCTATCCCAAGTGACTGGAGTGAGTTTTGTGTATGGTGCCGGTCCATAGAATGGGAGTGGAGGTTGTGAATTAACACATAGTCAACATAGAATTAGAATTCATAATCTTTTCCACTTACGGCCCACTTCTTTATTGCTTTCCATACTGAACAATATCTAGCAACTTTAAACTATACCATGCTAACAAGATTAATCAAGACCTGCCTTTTTATAAAAAACCTAATTTTTTTTTTTGTATTCTTTTAACCAGTTTCTGAATTTCCCTTCCACCTTCAATGAACTGCGCAGTGATTTTTCTCAGTGTAACTCTTTCAAAATCTGGTCCCTCTATTTACCTTGCCTCATCTCATTCTTCAAACCAAATTGTATAGTTTGTATTTCTTAGCATTAAGTTGCATCTGCTTATTTCACACCAGGCAATCACCTTGAGGTCTATTGGCTACCATGCTAGTGCATTGCACCCCTAGGCTTTGGCCGATCTGCAGATATAGGAATTGTGTTCATATATTCAAGTCCTAATCATAAATATGTTTTTAAAAATTGGTCCTGTACTAACTCGACTGAAACTCCACTGTACACTTTCCTCCCATCTGAAAAATAACCTTTCACATACTTTATTTCCTGTTCTTTAAGGCAAAATTCTATCCTTGCTGCATTAGCCCTGTTTATTCCATGAACATCAAATTCATGAGAACCCCATTAGGTGGCATCAGATTAAGTGCCAATTGGAGTTTCATTTGCACTACACCAGCTGTGTTTCCTTCAGATGTCCTCTTTGTGCCAAAACTTGTTGGTTAAAGATGATTTGCCTTTATACAAAGCGTGAGCCGCAATAACAGCTCCGTGAAAGAAACGGTGTGGCAGCTGATGAAGAAGAGCTTGCTTGTTCAACTTGTGGAAGATGTCAGAGTCTTGGCCGGGAGTTCACCGCCACCGCCTTCCTCATTCTTGCTCGTCTTCCCAGTGTCACATCGATGACCGAAACTGGAAAAGCAGCACTTTTATATCTATGAATTGGACGAGAAGCCCTTTGCATCCTCCTGTTGCAATAACACTGGTCAGTCGGAAAATGGACCACCTATTGTGAATTGTTTACGTGAGTTTACTAACTCGCCCATTTTGTAAGTCGGGGAGTGCCTGTACTTCCCTGCACTTGTTTCTCTCTCTAATCCGATCCCTCTCTGCTTGCACGTTCTTGACCTGTGGGATGAACACCACCTAAAGTGGACTATTCACAAACCTCATTGCATCACAGATAGTGCTGACAATAACAGATATTGCTCGAGCTCCAACAGGTGATGACTCTTCCTGCATCTGTGGTTGTTCAGGTCATGGGACCCATCCTGGATCCTTGAGTGGCACAGGAGCTACATTCCACAAGTCTGGGGTGCCTGTATGTGTCAGATTAGCCCAATAATGAAATAAACAACAGATTCCTAACACAATTTGCCAACTGTTGTATTTATCCTTATTGATCTCCCATTTCCAAGCTACCTATTTAAATCAAATGCTGCTAAAAAACTAATTAGGGTCCCAGTTTCTCTTGCACCTTGTTAATCTCCCTTGAAGTTGCTGAAAGTGGTTGGGCAAAAGACACCATCTGAACAACCCCTACACTGATATCCTGGAGCTAGGAATATAGGTCACCAACAACAGCAAACATTTTCCTTTGTGAAAAGTTCAACTTCAACCACTGGATTACTTTCCCTTTTAATGTCCAGTTTTACCTGGTGATTTTGTGACCATATTCTGTTAAATATTACCTTGATATCATTCAGTCACTGTCGCCTCGTTTTATAAGTTTATCTTTTTGGACCAAGGCAGTGATAAAGTCTGGAGCCAAGGGGCTCCTGGCGAAACCCAAACTGGGCACAGGACAGCAAGTACCTGGGTATCTGTGCAGAGCAATTTTTGGATTATTGGTTGAGTAAATGTTTTGCATTATTAAATTGACTAGAGGCAGTTTCTGGAGTACAGGTTTTTAATCTGCTTCCTTTTGATTTTGCTATATCCATTACTCTCAATCATTTCACAACATCATATGGAATAAATGAATTTGGTTGAAGACTGGTTTAATGATGATGAGGATCTTCGGGGAAAGGTGAAGTGAATTATGCACTTATCACTGTCTGAAGGTACTTTGCGGTGATCTTTTAAGTTTGCAGGCTGAGCGGGTGATTGTTGAGAATGGGAATGTCCTTGCAGCTGCCTCCTCTCTGTGCCTTACACTTGCCTACATGTTCTCCAATTAAATACAATAGGACTACAGAGCTTTAATCTGATCTATTGATAAACAAAAAAATAGGAACTGGAAAAGGCCCCCAGACCCCTCAAGCTTGCCCGATCGTTAAATATGATCCATGCTGGACTCAACTGTGCCTCAATTCCTCAATTTTTCAAATATTTATCTATCTCCACCTTAAATATATCTAATGATTTGGCATTAAGTAGCCTCAGATGAGAATTCCAGTGATTCATTACTCTCTGCAAGAAGACATTTCCAAGTATTTCAGTTTTAAATGACTGGTCCATTTTTTTGGGTCCCTATGCTAATGAATTTTCCACTTGTGAAAACAAATATCCCAACATCTATCCTACCAAGCCCCCTTGGGATCTTGCATGTTTGAATAAGATAATTCCTCTAAACTGCAAGGAACACATACTGTGGGAATACTGATGTAAGATTGCTTGGCTCCTCCTGCATGTTGTATTTTGCTGTTTAATATCCATGTTGTAGTTTTAGTACCTCAATTTCTAGATACAAATGCTACTTCTCCTGGCATCCCTTTCTGCATTTCTAATTGAACAAATAGCAATGTCATCTCGCAGTTTGTCTTGCCAGAAATTATGGATTGTGTAAAATCACAGACTATGAAATTATATTGTTACTGTTGATAGCCCACAGTGTCTTGTAGATGCCCAATTTTAAACGGCCAGGTCACTTCAAAGTCTATCCTCTTTTTACAGTGGTGACTGAAGACAGTATGGTGGGTATGAATAAGCAAGTACATTTTAAGAAATGAACAATGAATTGCCACACTCTCAGGCTGCATTATTATTAGAGTGTAATTTGGCAATATTGCATCTGTTTTTATTAGGAACTGAGCTATCAAAATAACTTTTCAGTTTTCTCTGAGGATTAGTAATGGATAAGAATCTGATGGCATGGCGTGATGGTTTAAGGCCTATGGGTCTCTAATTGTCTGTATGTTCTCGACAAATATATGTTCAACGTTATAATGATTCTTGTCCCAAGAAAAATGTGGGCGATTATTTATGCTTGAATTTATTGAATTTCTTAAAGATTTTTTTAAATTGTGGGTGCAATGTGCTATGGCTGAGATTGTTATCCAATCATTTAAACCAGGTTTGTGAATGAAAGGAAAAAGATAAAACGTTTCTTTTGATTGAACACTATTATTTAGTTAGGCAATCTGTTTCACCCTATATATCTATTTGGTCTTCTATTTCTTAATACATGGCACACATTTCTCATCTCCTCCCCCTTCAGTTTTTAGAGTCTTTTTTATCATGAAGCCCTGAGCATTTTAACAATATCCATTTGTAATCAGGTTAAATGCATTCTGCTTCTACTTACTTTTCATTGGCATAGTGCCATTTTTAAGATGGGAAATTGACAAGTGATCCAGTGATTCCATGTGACCTTGTCAGTGCGCATAGAATTAATACTCTGCACGTTAGATAGTATCTCTGGAAAGAGGCAGTTAATGTTTTGGGTCGGTGACCTTTAGTCAAAATTGGCTGTGCTTATTGCAGTCTGTATGTAGGTGGTCACAGTACAAATCTTCCAATAGAGTAACCTGGATGCAAGATGCTATCACGATTAGGAGGTGACAAAGAAATGTATTTGGTGATTCTGATCTTGTATATCTAAACAGGTTTGTGAATAGGGGTTAAAGTATAGAATATCCAAGGTTTGCGTCAGGAGTTCAGACGCTAACCATTGATGTGAACAGATGCTGAGCAAGAGAAATTCAATAAGGCTGCGTCATCAATAACTTCAGACGATGAGTCATAATCTTATTAGAACTTCTCTACACTTTGGACATTTCCCATGTAGTTGTTGCCTTTCCTAAAGATTTTTTACAAAAAATCACACAACTATGTTATGTTTTATATTTATGTTTAATGAGTCTTGCTCACAGACTTTCATTTAGGCACTGACTTAATGCTATCTAAATAAGGTTTCTGTCGTTTGTGAAAGAAAGGTTAAGGACTCAATTTGTAGAAATGAAGCTAATTCCAGTAGACTTGAGCATAAAAAATATCAAAGACCTTGTTCACTGCTCTTTTTAATAACTCAATTGCACTATCACTGATTTGGTCTTAGTTGTACAACACAGAAACTGGCCCTTCAGCCTCCTGTATCCATATCCACATTTCGAGAGTGGCGAGACAAACATCTGTGCCTTAAGTCAATGCAAGTTCTCTCTACTTTATTACTGTATTGAACAGTGCAATAGCAGGTAAAATCTTGCATATATTTGCAATGCTTTAAGAATAGGTCTGATGCAAATTTATAGTTGGGAAGAGATGCAGGTGGAGGGCAGAAAGGAGAGAATGCATTTTGCCTCTATGTAGCAAGGATGTTACCAAGCATATTATACATCATGTAAAGCTATTTTAACTCTTGATGAAATGATACAAATGGTAAAGGCATTTGACCCACCTTAATCCATCTTAAATGACCTCTTTCTTTGGCCAGTTGGTTTGATGTTTTTTTCCTCCAATTATTCAACTTGGAACTAAGTTTAAAAAAAATATTGATAGCTTTATGTGAAGGGATATTAATCTTTGTTGCAACTTGAGGATTCCTTTTGCTGTCTTTAATTATTCTATCAGATTACCACTCAGTCTTCACCTTTCAAGTTGAAAAGATTATTTTACCAGTTCTTCTAACAATTAAAGAACATTCAAAGACATCCCTGCAGTTAGTCAATGAAATTATGCTTATAGGCGACACAATCTATAAACATATTTGTCCTATATCCCTTCATATCTTCAGTCTGAAGAAGGGTCTTGACCCAAAACATCACCCATTCCTTCTCTCCAGAGATGCTGCCTGTCCCACTGAGATACTCCAGCATTTTGTGTCTACCTTTGATTTAAACCAGCATCTGCAGTTATTTCCTACACATTTTGTCCCTTCATATCTTCATTCATCTAAAATCTATTGATCTCAGAATTAAAAGTAGCTATTTAGTTTGTGGAGTAGAATGTGGCAGTTTTTTTTTAATTGCCTCTGAAAATTAGGACAATTTTAACACTATGTCCCATTGTCCTAAACTCGCACCTTCTTTTGTCAGTTATCTTTAATTTAAATCATCACCTAACTTTCTAGATTCCAGTATTGGTAATCTCTCTTTGTAACATTATATGGAGTCCAAGTGTCATTTTGGTAAATTATTGCTGCACTCTTTCCAAGGTCAATCCATGCTTCCGAAGGTGTGGTGCTTAGAATTGTTCCAAGAGTAGTTAACTTGAGTTTTATGTAGTAAAAAAAGTAGAAGGTCCACATGTTGTATTCCAGCCCTCCACATATAAAGGGCAGCATTCCACTAACCTTTATGATAATTTTATGTATCTGTGTTCATGGATTCCCCTGTTGCTGCTTGTTTTACATCATTTTTCACTTTTTCCATTTTTTTTTTTTAGGTCTGCCGTACATAACCTAATGAAAGCTCCATTTAGCTTAGTGTTGTCAATTTGCTGTCAATATCCTTGCAACTTAATGTTCCATCTACACTGCTTATAATGGCATCCATCCAGCAACAGATTGGAAAATGTGGCTTGCTATCAGAACCAGATCTAATACATCTATATTTATGAATATTATGATAGTCAAGGGTCTTCTTGTGGCATATACATCCTTCCAGTTTGAATACCTGCCCATAATCCTTCCTCTGCCCACTGCCATTTAATCAATTCCCTAAACAGGAAATGTTCTTCAATTCGTAAGCTTCAGCTTAGCTCATGATATCTTTGCCAAGTATATCCTCCTCTTCTACCACAAAGTTCCCAGACCATCTAGGACTTATAACTTGGTAATAATTTCTAGGGCAGAGCTTCCCAGTTGAATTTGCAGCTGTAGTTCATTCAATTTATTCCTTATACTCTGTGCATTTATGTAAAAAATATTTGTTTGCTTGCTCTAATGTTTCACTCGCGCATCGTGCTTTTCTCTCCTGCTTTAATACTTCAGTTTTCCCTTTGCTTGCAGTGATGAAAGGTGCAGTTAATGCTATTACTGTGCTCTGTGCTATGAACTCTGCTCGCTTCCCTTTTGTTTGCTTTGTAACACATTTTCTTGCAGCTCCCATGTTTACTCGCTTTAGATTCTTGTGATCACTGGTCTCTGCCCATTCATTCTGTTCCTTTGTGTCCCTATGCTGGCGGAATGGATCCCTAGTGTTTTACAGCTGTTCTCCATTTCCTGAATACCATCTTTATGCTTCTCTCAAGGCCATTGCCTATTCATGTTCAGCGGCAGTGGTGACTTTAATGGGCCAGATCACACTGATCATGTTTCACGTGGCCCTGACTGACCACTCAGTTTTTGCTGTCATCTGATGTCCAGCTCACTACCAGTATCACCACCAGGGCCCTTAGACAAGGCATGGCATGATGCACGTGATGGCTAGGCTGCAGGCAGCATGAGTTAAGACACCAGCATCACTCACAGACTATTCTGATGGCTGCCCCATGAGGGGCATTTGGAAATAATTGGAAAAGTGTTAACTTTTTAAATCTTAAGTATTTAAAAACATGAAAATACCAGTGAACAAAATCAGTGTTCACACAAACTGGTGAACAGTTTTAGACCAACATTTTGCCTTTTGTGATGAAATCAGTGACCCCATTCATTATATGAATGGTGGCATGCTAGATGTGCCAGCTAAGGTTAGTGTAAACCAGAGTGGCCAGACACTGTGCATTTGTCTCCTCGGTTCAGAAAACGTCACTCTTCTCATTGAGGCTAGCGGCAGGCACAAAAGTCTGAAATTGGCTGCTGTGTGCACTGTGGTAAGCTCGTTGCTGTAGACAGAACTGTTGGCTAGCCATCAATGTGTTCTGGCCCAACATACCCTTATGGGTACAAATCATTGATGTGAATTAGAGATAGTGGAAGTCTTAATGCTGATTCTGGAGAATAGTGTCTAATTCTGGCCATCTTTAGGAAGTATGTCAAGACCTTGGAGATGATGCAGAGGAGATTTACGGAAATGCTACCAAAGATTCAGGACTTCAGTTATGAGGAGAGACTAGTGAAGCTGGGATTGTTGCCTTTGGAACTATAAGAAGGTTACTTAAATATGTTTTTGTGTATCCTTGCATTTATCCCTATGAATCTCCATTTTCATCATAGAGCATTTTAGATTTTATTTTTTTGATTTTGATTTATTTAGAGTCGCATATTTAGTCTGAAACTATATTAGATATTTATTTGATCTGCATGCTCAACATAGATTTAATGATCCTCTTAAGTGTTATTGAGGACTTCCAACAATCATTGGCATTACTGCTTAGTTATTCAATGATTCCTTTGAAATTAGCTATTTAATGTCAAATCCTTGTTTTCTGGTTTTGGGCTTTACTGAAATCCCTATTCATATTGAAATAGATGATTTTATAATGGTCATTCTAAAGGGACCATGACAAACACTTAGGTTTTTATTTGTGAATAAATGATGCCATGGACTGTCTCTGGCTTGTTAATGCATTTTATGCATTTCATGCAGTTAACAATCTGACTTTACAGCACTTGTGTTTTTCTAAATTAATGCTGGTTGATTGAAGCCTTGCATTCTATTTATAGAGTAAATATTTTTCAACTCCTTTCTTCTCTGCAATTATTCAATGTATAAATGTGGGCTTTGAAAACTGTAATTAATTTTTAATTTGACAATCACTTGCCGATATTTTTATAGGTAGATATTCCATGGCTTCTTGGACAACACTTTGTGGTTCATTCAGAGGCTTTGGCCATTAAGGATTCATACAATGAAATTGCACTTTTTCAAGAAATAGATGGTTGTTTCAAAGCTATCTATTCATATATTTCCAGGTAAAATGCATTATACTTCCTATGAAACCATTTTTTCCCCCTGAAAACCTGCCAAGCAATGCACTTTTAGAGTTATTATTAAAATGGGATATTAATAAATGTTGTAATTTTCTGTTAGTCTTATTAAGGTTAACTTTGCCCCTCTATTAGATATGACATACTTGTTCCAAACTTGTTTATTCAATCACTAATCCATTGCTGCACGAATGATATTTCTGCTTGCATTGTCCAATATGGGGAGGATATTTTTTATTTCAAAATGGTTACCCAATTTTGTTGATGGTATGAATACAATTTCTGTTAAGGTTCCAATACTATATCTGAAGTTCCTAAATTTAGCTTTACATGAAAATGATATTTCCTTTTAGTTATAACATCTGAATATGTTTAGAATTTCCAGATTTTTAAAATTATTTTTGTGCACATAGATTGAGATTGAGGCTTCTTTCACCTGGTTCTTTGGCCATCATGTTGGATTTCTTTTTACGAATAATTCTGACTCTGTAGCGTATACACTGTTCATTATTTGTCATGGAGTTATGGCTGGCAGAATACAAAAATATAAACTTTCAATAAAATTGTAGCTGATAAAGCAAAGTTGTATGTGAATAGCTTATAAGATAGGAGAAAGAGTTAATGAAAAACTAACAATTTTTCAAACTTTTCAGATCCACAGTTAAGCATAGCGGTTTGGAAGAAATCTTCCATGTCTTGGAGACGAGTACCATCAAATTGGCAAAGGCTTGCCACTTCAAATGGATAAATCGGGGCCGGGCAATCCAAGCAATTTGCAAATCCTACCAAACACTCATAATATACTTTTCTGACATGAGTTATAATGATCATGACATCACAGCAGAAAGCATCCTTATTAAACTACAACAGCCTCGGTATTGTCATTCTAATATCTGTTTTAATTTTTGTCTCTAATTCTTGCAATTTTCTGGGACTCGGTTATTGTTTTATGTCCAGGAGTATCAATTTAATTCTCAATTTTGTAAGTTAATTTGTTGATCTTCTGGGCGGGTGGGTGTTGTGTATTTAAGAAAAGCATTTGTACATGTCCTTTTGTCATCTTGGGTCTATTCAATGTGCTTCAGAGTACAAGTGGTACTTTAGAATTGTAGTCACCTTTCATTGTAGAAAAGACTGTAGCCCAATTATGCATAGCAAAGTCTCAAGAATAAAAAGTTGGTAATGAACATAGGAGTTGTACATATCAGTAGAATAAAACAATTGTTTTTCAGAATACTGCTTCAGCTTGAGCATGCAGATTAATTTGACATAGTTGATACTTCTGACAGTGGAGCATGATAGCATCAGCCAAGATTTTGTGCTTTAGTTATTTTTGGACTTTATCCCATAACCGTGGGACCCAAAAGCAATTGAGTCTCTACCATCATATCGTTGACACTGTCGAATTTTCTGAAAAATACTATTAAACTAGCAGATTAACACTTCCCAATTAACACTTCCCATGAGGAAAATAATTTTATCCTGTGGCTGTGATAACTAGATCCATATAATTGTGCAATGCTTTCATTATCTTTTTACATTTGCAGCATTCTACTTGCCATTTTCTTCTTGAGAGATCTCCTCCACCACTTGGACAATCTATCAATATTTTTTCAGGAAAGATTTCTGAACCCAGTTAGAATACCTGAAAGGGTTCAATCCACAATTAGTCTCCTTGAATGCAAGTACCTTGGAAACAATATCTTGTGGGAGAGCAGCTTTCTGTTGGGGATCCAGTTACTGGAAAGTGGTGCTCTTTCTCGACTGCCAATGGCAAGAAAACCACATGGGCCAATACTTCACAAGACAGCAGCTAAAGCTACTGATGAGATTGCTGACTCTGTTAAAACTTTGGTTAGTAGATTATAATATGTTAGTGATTATTTAAGTTCTTGTTGGTAACTTCAATGTTGACATAAATCTTCTTATGATGTTTTATGATCGGATTTTGTCATTACTGCACTAATCGATAGTGTATAACGAAGTGTGCTCTGTGTTCCTGGGGCAGGTACACGGTCGTAATGACGAAACACAGACAGAAAAATGATGTTTTGGAGATGGTGTCTTATTGTAGAAGAATTCTCCGTGTGTTTTGTTTTTATTAGGTGAGGAATATTGTTGACAGTCTGAAGGAGAAGTTTCCTGACAATGCAATCATCAGAGCTTTTCGGATCCTAGATCCAGATAGGATTCCGTCTGACCCTGAGAAACTGGCTCAGTATGGAAATAGCGAAACAGCAGCTCTGCAAAACCATTTCTCAGATTTCCTTTCCTGTGATGGAAAAGATTTAGTTGCTGAGTGGGATCAGATGAAATATCTAATTGCATCCAGAAAAGGAGAGAGTTTGGTTGAAGTAAGCAATTCTTTCAATGACAATTTAAAAAAAAATGTTTCCACTTGTGTTTAGTTTGGTTTAATATGTAGAGATTACTTAAGAGTATGCCATTAAGATGTAGGAGGAGGATTTGGCCATACTGACCCTTGAGTCTTTCAGTAAGAACCTAGCTGACTTGAATGGCCTTGTGCCCATTTTCCCACCTAATTCCCATATCACATGATTCTCCATTTAGTCTCAAAATGTGTCTATATCAGCCTTCAATGCCAAGACCTAAGCTGCCCAGCTCTCAGAAGGTGAGAATTCCAAAGCTCCACCAGCCTCTGAGAAAATAAAATTCCCTTTCATAGTTTTACATAAATGACCCATTGCCCTACACTTTCCTATTATTTCCAGATTACTGCAGCAGGTGAAATGTCCTCATATAGTCAGTCTTGTAAGCCTCATTTTCATGTCTTAATGAAATCACCTCTTGTTCTTCTAAATCCTGGACAATATTTGCCAATATTTTCCCCCACAATTTAATCTATTTCTAATGATAGATTCCAAGTATGAGTAAAACTTGGAAAAAAAAGTATTAAAATACATACAGTGCCCTCCACAATGTTTGGGACAAATAATAATAATAAAAAACTTTTATTTTTTGGGTGCCTTTCAGACATCTCAAGGACACCTTACAGAGATTAACAGGAATAAAAACATATAATCAGAATAAAATAAATAATAAAGACATCACAGAAACACAAATTAAAAAACAGAATTCAGTCCACAAACAAAAAATCAAAAACACAATGTGAAGAGAGAGCAGCGGCAGCTAAAGCGCGCCAGCGTCCACTCTCCCTTCACGACAGCCATCTTGGACAAAGACTAACAGGATTACCTTACAGACAAAAAATCATCCCCCCACAATGGATACCACTGTGGGGGAAGGCCCATCATTTATTTATTTGCCTCTATACTCCACAATTTGAGATTTGTAATAGAAACAATCACATGTGGTTAAAGTGCACATTGTCAGATTTTAATAAAGGCCATTTTTATACATTATTGTTTCACCATGTAGAAATTACAGCTGTGTTTATACATAGTCGTCCCCCCCCCCCCCCATGTCACGGTGCCATAATGTTTGGGACACAGCAATGTCATATAAATGAAAGTAGTCATGTTTAGTATTTTGTTGCATATCCTTTGCATGCAATGACTGCTTGAAGTCTGTGATTCATGGACATCACCAGGTGCTGGGTGTCTTCTCTGGTGATGCTCTGCCAGGCCTGTATTGCAGCCATCTTTAGCTTATGCTTGTTTTGGGGGCTAGTCCACCAGTTTTCTCTTCAGCATATAAAAGGCATACTCAATTGGGTTCAGATCGTGTGATTGACTTGTCCACTCAGGAATTGACCATTTTTTAGCTTTGAAAAACTCCTTTGTTGCTTTAGTAGTATGTTTGGGATCATAGTCTTGCTGTAGAATGAACTGCCGGCCAATGTGTTTTGAGGCATTTGTTTGAACTTGAGCAGAGAGGATGTGTCTATACACTTCAGAATTCATTATGCTACTACCATCAGCAGTTGTATCATCAATGAAGATAAGTGAACCAGTACCTTCAGCAGCCATATATGCCCAGGCCATAACACCCCCACCACCGTGTTTCACAGATGAGGTTGTATGCTTTGGATCTTGGGCATTCATTCTCTCCTCTACACTTTGCTCTTGCCATCACTCTGATATAAGTTAATCTTCGTCTCACCTGTCCACAACAGCTTATTCCAGAGCTGTGGTTGCTCTTTTAAGTACTTCTTGGCAAACTGTAACCTGGTCATCCTATTTTTGCGGCTAACCAGTGGTTTGCATCTTGCAGTGTAGCCTCTGAAGAGTGTTTCTGATCTGTCGGACAGGTGTTTGGGGATTTTTCTTTATTATAGAGAGAATTCTTCTGTCATCAGCTGTTGAGGTCTTCCTTGGCATGGTGTTCCAAAAAGTTGATTTTGATAAGCGTAAGGTTTGGCTGATGTCTCTAACAGTTTTATTCTTGCTTCTCAGTCTCATAATGGCTTCTTTGACTTTCATTGGCATAACTTTGGTCCTCGTGATGATAAACAGCAATAAAGGTTTCCAAAGGTGATGGAAAGATTGGAGGAAAGACTAGATGCTGAGTGCTCTCTTATACCTGCATTAAGGAGGCAATTAAGCACACCTGAGCAATTACAAACGCCTGCGAAGCCATGTGCCCCAAACATTATGGTGTCCTGAAATGAAGGGACTATGTATAAACACAGCTGTAATTTCTACTTGGTGAAACCAAAATGTATAAAAGTGGCCTTTAATGAAATCTGACAATGTGCGCTCTAACCACATGTGATTTTTTTTCTATTACAAATCTCGAATTGCAGAGTACAAAGGCAAATAAATAAATGACTGATCTTTGTCCAAAACATTATGGAGGGCACTGACTGCAAAATGTTGCTGAATAGAGTATTTTGAAATATTCCAAAATGTAGGGGTCGTGCAACATGAAAATGGACTGACAAGTCCACCTTGACCATCAAGTACCCATTTGCACAGATACAATTTTATTTACCCCACGTTCCCATCCACACCAACCAGTTGCTCCTAATCACCCATATATTGCTTAAAGTGGCCAGTTAACATACAGACACCCTCCAGGATGTGTGAGAAATCCAGAGCATCGGAGGAAAAGAATTTAGTCTTAGGAAGACCATGCAACTTCACCGGACGCTCAAGGCTATGATTGAACCTGGATAGATGGAGCAATTAGGCATCAGCTCCACTAACTGTACGATTGCACAACTCATAAGAATGATATGGACTCAAAATGCTGGAGTAACTCAGCGGGACAGGCAGCATCTCTGGAGGGAAGGAATAGGTGGCGTTTCGGGTCAAGACCCTTCTTCAAACTTCGCCCATTCTTTCTCTCCAGAGATGCTGCCTGTCCTGCTGTTACTCCAGTATTTCGTGTCTATCTAGAGGAGGTAGTTGAGGCAGGTACTATGACAACATTTAAGACATTTGGACAAGTTCACGGATAGGAATGGTTTAGAGGAGTGTGGGCCAAACGTGAGCTGGTGGGGCTAGTGTACATGGGGCATCTTGGTCGGCATGGGCATGTTTGGTTGAAGGTCCTGCTTCCATGCTGTATGAATGCGACTCTCAGTTTAAAACTATGCCTTCGCTTTGCTCCTCCTGCAGGACACAGGGCATTAGCATTATAAAATACTCACTGGATGAGTGCAGTTCCGACAGTTCTCAAGGAATTTAAGATTGGTCAGGATAAAGCAGCCCTCCTGCAACTGTCCCCCACCATAAACATGCATTCCGTCAGCAAACAGTGTGGTAGTATGTATTGTCCTCAAAATACATTGCAGTTACTCATCTGAGGTACTGTCATATTGTTTTGACAGTATCTCCCACATTGAGACTTCCTACCACTAAGAACTAGGCCAACAGGGTGCAGGATACACTATCTTGTTTGAAAATATGTCAGTCGTTCCTTACTGGGCATAAAACCTCGAACTCTCTCCCCATCAACAGTGTGGTTGTATCTCCACCAGAAAGACTGCAGGGTTAAAGTGGGGACAATTGCTGACCTTGCCAGCAACACCCCGATCATGAAAATAAATATATAAAAATAAACTAATTAGCTTGTATCCCATAGATGGTACTTTGAATTCAGTTTTATGCTGGATTTTACAAGATGTTTTATGTATTTGAAGCAAAAGTGAATATTGTTTTTCTCTTCCCATTTTCCTCCTCACAGATCTGCATTGACCTAGCACACTCTGATATGTGGAGAAAAGAATATCCAAACTTCTCAATCCTATCAGAGGTTTGTATGGTGATGTCAGCATCAACCACTGAACCTGATAGGGGATTTACCTCTGTGAACTTGATAAAAAATAAATACAGGTATTGTCTAAAATTGAGAATTGGCCAGCAGTCTTTGTTATATGGTTTACTAGCAGTTGAATGCTGTGACCTTAATTTCCTCTGCAGGAATTTGCTTACTTCGGACCAGCTTGATCAGTTGCTCAGACTGTGTTTGGAGAAGCCGGAAGATGCACAGGATTATTTGGATGCAGCCTATGCTGCATGGCTGCAAGCTGAACAGTGGAGGCTTCTTCTCAAAGAATGGAGAAGAGGGGAAGAGTCAAAAACTGAATCTGATTCAACTGAATCAGATCTGGATCCATTGTCCGATTCAGAATAAGTGATTGCTGCTCACTGGTGTCTCGGGACATGCATGACAAAGGGAGAAATCAATTTCTTTGTTAACTTGTGATTCTCTGTTGGTGCTATGTTGTTTGTAATTGTATTACAAAGAAATGTACATTTGCCTTACATTACATTACATTTGCCTTACATTACATTACATTGCCTAAAATAAAAGGCATCTCCCAGTATTCTGTATACTGTTCCTTTATTGCCGATTGATAATCCAACACAACATGCTTCTATATCATAGCATGTCTATCATATAATAAAAGAATTGACAATTTTTATACATGAGTTTAAATACAGCTAGGTTATCATGACTCAATAACATTTGGTACATTTTTAAGAGAACTTTTGACACCTGCTAGTTTCTTAGAGCTTTTAACAGTCATTGACTGTCCAAAATTGGACGTAATAAGTTCAAGGTGAAATGCTGCTGCTGCTGTACATGCGATCATTGCAGTGATGCTTGGGTACAGGGTAGGAAGGAAGATGATGTTTGCAGAATTGAATTCTTAAATCTCCTTGGGAGCTTGCGTTTTAATAATACTTTGAAATATTCACAGGTTTCAAAGTCTTAATCAACTCCTGGGATCCCATAATTGCTAAAAATTATATTGCAAAGTACTGGGAATGATGTCACAAAAATGAAATTTAAAAGACTTCATATTGGATTATTCCATTAAGTGATATTTTAAAATGTGGCATTAACTTTGATTTTAAGAAGTATGAAAGACTTGTATTTGGTATTTATTTTGATAAGGCAGCTGTATACTACTTCAGGGAGTTCTAGAGCTCTGCTTCCTGTATGCAATGCAGAAAAGTGGAGTTAGGGCTTTTATCTGAGCTGTCAATGCCATTGGCATCGGCAACATTTTTTTAAATGAAACACTTTTTACAAAATATTTCACTTTTATGAATGTTCAGGTTGTCGTGTGCATAGATGAGTATGAAAATAACATCTTCTCTGATACTTTGTACAGTATATATTTCAAATCAAATAGGAAGTAAACATCCCTCAGCAAACATTCGAGAATAGAGCTGGGGCTGTGTTTTATTGTTGGCAGGTCACTGGGGTGCATTTACTACCTTCCCTTCAGTGATATAATCTGCTTATCTTGCACAGCAAGCTATTCATTGTTAACCATTTCAGTGTCTATGCTAATTAAGTTTTATTTAATTCATGCTACTTGGCTAACCTGAAACTTCAGTATTTAGGATTGTGCAAATAGTTTACAACCCTTCACTTTTGCCCCATGGATTTCCTGTGAATTTAACACCCTGGTAATCTTTATGTATGTGAAAGCAGTTTATATGTGTGGTCTGTAATTGTTGCAACCCCTGACGTATTCGGTGCTGAAAAATTCACCAGAATGTTGGGTAAGGTATGTGACCAGGTTATGTGGTGAATTGTAAGGGAATGAGTACCCTTAGCTCCTTTCACTACTTCACGTGAAGGAACTGACTTGTACTGTACCGCACTATTCCTGGGTCCATTAAGAGTTGATTTCTGAATGTTAAGCAAAAGATGGTTTGGCTCTTCCAGCCTGTATTGAAGCTCTGCAGTGCATAAGGTTTACTTATTAGATGACAAAGAATATTCTTGCATGTTCGCACAAGGCAAAACATTCTGTGCAGCAGTTCACCAATTATTTTTTTTAATCATTCTCCCTCGACACCAATAATTAAGTGTGAATAGGGAAGCTGGTAGATATCCACAAACATGATTATTCCTTTCCATGCTTTAAAAAAAAATTCCATTTACTTTTTTTTTTTTTAGCAATCACCTTGTGAAATGGATGGACTGATGTTTGTTGTCGGATATTCCCATGGCATTTAATTGAGTTCCTTGTATATTCTTGAGCTGCTGCTTTGGCTTGCTTAATATAATTGGTGGTGGGTTTGGTAGTAAATGTGTCCATTGTATTTCTGCTTAACTAAGCAAATTTTAGTTTATGGCATATATTCATTGTCACTTTAAAAAATATATACAGATAGTCTTAACACTAGTTTGCCAAAAATATTGTACAAGATTTCTATGAAGTGCATGATCCATTTGTAGCATTTTAACCACTGGCCATTAATTCACTCACTGTGCATTTTAATATTAATCTTAACAACATGCATTCCCACTTTAAATAACTTTTCTCAAGAAGGTGCTAACATGCTTTTCAATAAATAACTAACATGTTGTTGTGTTTAGGTAAAAATTGGAAATGGATTGACAGTATACATTGTGCTGAGCACTGAAAATGGATATAATTGAGGAAATATTATGCTTGGAACAAGATGATGCATTTAAAAATTTGTGCTTGGAATTGGTGTTCTGTTTATTTGGGAGATGGAAAATGATTTGATGCATTTAGAATTCTATGCTTGGATCAGAATTATACTTGGAACAGGTATGTAGCTGTGCTTAACTGGAATTGGATGTATTGTGTTTTGTACTGTATACAGGCTGCTCTTGGTTGAAAGACAATAAAAGCGTTAAGTTTGTTAAAGGAACTCCTTTTGAATGTGATGACTTCAAACTGCACACACTAGATTGTCTATTTCTTAAATGTAATTGGGAACATGAGAAAGCAGGTCTGCACTATTAATACATGGTGGTTTAAAGAAACTCTGGTTAGGCCATTATAGTATTTGAAGGGAATGCTAACATTGCATTTTCGATCCTGCTTAGCATTAAAGGCTTCAAATAAACTCTTGGTGAACTTTCACCAGAAGAAGAAAATGTTGCATACATTAAGCAAGTGGAAACAAAATAAAATTAAAACTGTAAATGCTGATCAGCAGTGCAGTCTTTTAATGCTGACTTGTCACAGAGCTCTAACCTAAAAACATTATTTTAAATATATGCAGCATTAATTTAATGATAATTTTACATTATTTGGTTCTCATACAATATTCCATTACCTATTAGAGAAGCTAGTTGAATGTGTTTTTTGCTGCCATAAACATGGTTTACGACATATTGGGATCAAGTGAAAATATAACTGCGTTGAGAGCACAAAACTATATGTACAGATTCATGTAGCACTGACTTGTTTTGTTCCTTCAATAAAATTGAGACTTGCAGAGTAATGAAAGACTAGCAAAACTAACTAATTCGTTACTCCTGTAAATGATGTAAACTTAAACAGGTTTTTTATATGGCATCTTGCATTGCCCACGGGCAGTTTGGTGTCTGGAACCATTGTTATACTTCATTATGCATTAATGAAGTAAGGAACCAAGCTTGTGAGAATGTTACATTAAAACTGGTTTACCTGGTATGAGTGGGGAACTATCAACTCCAAATGTAACATGCAGACGGTGATATGTATGTATCCTAGAAATTAAGTATTTTCTGAATCTAGAGCATTTGAAATACGGTACATTTCTGGCTTTGTGGAGACTGACAGACCTGTGGGAATGCATTAATTAATTAATCTGAACACGGGCTTCTTAATAGCCCTGTCTCACTGTGCGAGCGGACCCACGAGGTACCCCGAGTGAAAGACTCGTGGTTGTGTACGAGATTCCAAGTGTATGATCAAGAGTTTAACCGAGTTCCCACGGGTTTGACTAAGTTTGCCGTTTACTTGTCATTTCTGCGATGTTACAAGTTCGTCTCCCGAGTTACTAAGTTCCTCTCCCGAGTTACTCTTGAGCCAACCGCTCATGAAGGTTGAATGAAGGTCTGTTTTAATAAGCAACAGGGTCAAAGAAGTGTCAGTCTCTATCCTGCCGCTTTGAGTTGGGGAAAGGAAAATGAGAGATGTAGAATGAAAGGTACGCTTCGGGTCGAGACCCTTCTTCAGACCCTTGTTTAATGCCTGATGAATAAATGTTCTGAAATGGAAAAGTGGAGACTTTGGATATTCCAAAGACGCAATAAATACAGATTGCACGTCATTTGGAAAACAACGTGATCCTTTGCAGTCTAAAATCAAAATTAACCCAGCAGCCAAATGCAGGGTGGCGATCCGAAACATGTTCTCCACAGATGTTAGTTCAGCACTTTTGTGTTTCAAGACAGCAGCACCAGGGTAGTGGGAGATGGTGGCAGAACTATTGAATGGAACACAAGCCTTGCTGTACTGTAGACTCTGAGGAAACCTGGTGGGTATGAGAGGTTTAGATGGATAGAGGCCAAATGTGAGACAAGGTCATCCCTCATCCTCCTGCACTGCAAAGAAAAAAAAACTCAAACCTATCCACCTTCTTCTTGCAACCAAAGCCCTCCAGGAAGGACCTAGCTTGGCCGAGGGGGCATTTTCCGTGCTGTAACACTCTATGACCCCCCATAACCAAACCATGTAAATCTCTCAGAGCGGGTGCCATTCTTGCCGCGCACGGAGATTGTGACAGAATCCCTGGTCTACAGGCAGGACACTAAGTTGGCGATGTATCGGATTCACAGGGACATTGGCCACCCTCTCGCCTCTCAGAGTATTTTTTACCCCTACATTCTTCCTCTATTTGCGAGACCTCCCTTTAACTGAAACACTTCACTTGATCGCTGTCTACCGCAGGGATTTGCTCCCACATTATGTAATTGTTTAGAATTTACAGCATGGGAACAGGACCTTTGGCCCACTGAGTCCACGCCAACCATCGATCGCCCGTACCCAATTGTTCGTTTATCCCACTTTCGCATCCCACACACTTTATAATTTACAGAAGTCAATGAACCCACAAACCTGCACGTCTTTGGAGGTTTGCTCCTCCGTTCTGCTGGTCACAATAATTATGAATTAAACCCCCCCCCCCCCCGGTCTCACGCACATGGAATTAGTTCTTCTATATACATGGTTTAAAGACCCATATCAGGTTTACCGCTTAATTTCCAATTCATCTCACCCCCAATCCAAAAGAAAATCACTCCACAGTTCATTTTTAAAGAAAACGTGTCTTAAGGGGACTGCAAAGAGTTAATAATGTTTGCTACATACACTTCAGTAGTATATAAGTCTGTATAGTTAATTCAAACATCAACATAAAATGGATTTGACACAAATGGTCACTATCACCATTTTAATATGGTAGTAAACAGACGAGAAACATGTAGAGAGTTTATAATATTGTCGACATAGGTTAGTGAACGACAGTCTTCTGTTTGAGTGATGTAAACCAACCTGTGCCCTGACAGGGATTACACCAGGCACTTATCTATTCCATCCTACCATTGACTTATTATTTGAGGAAATTCACATCATGCCACACATTACCATTGCAGGTCGACCTAATTTCAGTGTTTAGTTACAACAGGCAGATTACTTAAACAATCTTAAATATTGTCAGATAATTTATTAACCTGGGGGCTGTAAGTGGAAACAAATGGAAAGTATATTTAGAAGATAAACACAGAAAAATAATTGCTTTACCCAAAGAGTGACAAATGTTTGGAATAATCCTGAAGGCAGAGAAGAGTCCAAATGAAATCATGATAGTTGTAGACTCACGAGTCACTAAGGTAAACGCACGGGCCACTACGTTCTTACAACGTGTTTAAATGTTTCCAATTTTAACTTCAAGAGTACATTTTACTCGTGGAAAACTTTAAACGTGTTTGAATTTTTTCAAGAGTTATCAAGTATCACGGGTACCTGCCGTTAGCGCCACGAGTCGCTAAATAGCGTCCACGAGTTCCGACGTTCCCGCTACGGTAATTGTATGTGATTACCACGAGTTAAATTTGTTTTAAACTCGGGGTACCTCGTGGGTCAACTCGCACCGTGAGACAGGGGTTTCAGTATGTGCAGTCCTGTTTTGGCGGAAGGTGGAATTTTACCTGACAAAGTTTCCAAACATATCAAAGCTGTAATGACTCTTCGGGTTTGTGGCTTAATCTAAATTTTAAGAGTCATGGATATGTACGGCACAGAAAAAGGACTTTTAGCCCACAATCTGCATTGGCGATCAAGAGCCTATTTACAATGATCCTAGTTTATTTCTGATAAGTATCAACTGTTGCATTTCGCAAAGTCAAACCAGTGCAAGACCTTCACAATGAGTGTTAAGGCCCTGGGGAGTGTTGTAACGCAGAGGAATCTCAGAGTGCAAATACATAGTTCCCTGAAAGTGACATTGCATGTATGTAGGGTGGCACGCTGGTCTTCATCGGTCAGGGATGAGCATAGAACTTGTGACATTATGTAACAGTTGGGAAAAAGCTGCACTTGGGAGTATTGTGTTCAGTTTTTGCTATAGGAAAGATACCATTAAGCTGGAGTGAGAGGGTGAGTGCACTGTCTTTTCTCAGGGTAAGGGAATCGAGAACTAGAGGGCATGGGTTTAAGGGGAAAGATTTGGTGACAGTAGTTGAGGCAGGTAGAATAGCAACATTTAAAAGACAAGGTACATAGATGGGGGTGGTTTAGAGGAATATGGGCCAAATGCAGGTAAATGGGACTAGTTTTAGATTGGGCATCTTGATCAGCATGGACAAGTTAGACCAAAGATATTCCCATGCTGAATGGCTTTATGATTATTTAATCATCTTTGTCCCAGAGGCAGTCCCAATAATGCAATCCAAGGCCCTCCCTCCTGTGCCATCTCTTTTGCCAAGTATTCTTCTGATCTATCCCTCTGTTTTTTTTAAATCTCATTCCCATCTTCTAATACCCATGTGTAGCACGACACTTGCCTGATCACTCTCCCTCTGTATTCATTCAGAGACATCCTTGGCTTCAGGGAAGCAACAAGAGACTGGGTCTCTTTTGTGGCCACTGAAACATGTCTTTTCCCCTCACTCTTGAGTCACCTGCAGCTGTTGCCTGCCTATTATTTTTCCTCCTCCCAGCAGGGCCGACTGTGATGCCAGACTCTTGATGCCAGCAAATAGCTCCCCTCAATATTATCCAGCACTTAATACATGCTTGAGAGGGGAATAGCAACAGGAAACTCCTGCACCACTTCCCTCCACTGATTATTCTTCCTGGCAGGTCACACATCACCTTTCTGCCAGAGGTTGTGGTGTAAACGGTTTGTCAAATGTGCTATCTACAATTATCTCAGCGACACAGATGCTCCATAGAAGGTCTATCCCTGTGGTCTGTCAGGAGCTGCAGCTAGGCTCCTTTGCCAAATTCTAATCTCTCAAATCTCAAGCATCCTATTTTTTTTTTCTTGTAGTATTTTATGCCTCTGAATTTAATACCATTCCTAATTTTCTCAAGAAATAATTCAGCCCACTTTCCTGATCTTATTTTGTACAAGATATACTTCCCTTACATAATGATAATATTCCTCATGAAAAAAATGTTAACTGCATGCACATGCTTCTAGAATGCCTCGAATTGAAAAATGTTTTTATAAATTTCACATTGGATTCTGAAAACGTTAGAGAGAGGTGTGGCCTGTTCAGAAAGCATATTTATCAACCTGTAAGAGATTGTTGAATTAGCAAACTTTTACTGGCAATTCTATTGGCCTTGTTTCCCTTGATATCAGATGTGTTGAAGAATTCGCAGACAGCATATGAATGATACATTTTTACGTTAACATTGTGGTACATGAAATAAGTTGAAATATATTATTAAAATGGGGGTGGCGTAGTAGTAGATCTATTGCCTTACAGCACCAGAGACCCGGGTTCGATCCCGACTGTGGGTGCTGTCTGTATGGAGTTTGTACGTTCTCTCCGTGACCTGTGTGCGTTGTCTCCGAGATCTTTGGTTTCCTCCCACACTCCAAAGACATATAGGTTTGTAGGTTAATTGGCTTGGTATAAATGTAAATTGTCCCTACTCTGTGTAGGATAGTGTTAGTGTGCGGGGGTCGGTGCGGACTCGATGGGCCGAAGGTCCTGTTTCCGTGCTATATCTCTAAACTAAATGTTAAAAAGAGCAATTGCTTCATGTTAAAATCCCTGATACCATAAAATAAGGAATGGACAAAATTCTACTTGGAGGTCTGAAAGTTTTCAAAATGATAATTATGACTCCATTTGCTATGTAAATCGCATTCAGAGATATATAATCAATGTTTCTGGCTTTCTGGATAATTTAAAGTGGGTTTATCTTGCAAAGTAACATTTATGTAATTTGAAGGTAGATAATGCTGGAGAAACTCAGCGGGTGAAGCAGCATCTATGGAGCGAAGGAATAGGTGACGTTTTGGGTCAAGACCCTTCTTTGAGGTGATTTTGTTAAATTGTTCTTTACTTTAAGAAAAAGACTACAAACTGCACAGCTCATGAAAGTGTGCCGGATTAGTAACAATAACTTTAGGATTTCCACATTTCATTTCCTTTGGAGCCAGGAATGGCAAATGGTGTTTAAGGAATTTAACTTGGACAAGTGTGAAATGATACAGCTTGTGAAATAAACCAGGACAGGAATAGCAGGGTTGTTGAACTGAGATCAAGGGGTATAAGTGCATAATTCCCTGAAAGTGGTACAGTAGGTTCGCAAAGTGCTGAAGAAGGCATGCTGTATATTTTCCATCATCGGTTGTGGTATTGTCTACTAGAGTCATATTACAGCTGTGCAAAAATGTTTGTGAGGCGGCACTTGGTATATTGTGGCAGTTCTGGTTGTCACACTACAAGATAAATGTGGTTTAAGCTAGAAAGCATATAAAAAAGATTCACAAGGATGTTGCCTGAATTGGAAGACTTCAGGTATAAGGATAAACTGGACAGGTTGGAACGGTCTTCCCTGGAGAACAGGAAGCTGAGAGGTGATATGATAAAATGATATTAAGTTATGAGAGGCGTAGATGGCCGTGGTATGGATACCTAAAACTAGAGAAGAAACCTATAAGAGGATCTGTGGGGATCTTCTTTATGGCCTTGCTCATCAAATACCGTTTGCAAGGTTTTATTCAAGAAGAATGGTGCTAAAATAAGTGTAAATGGTGAGCCAGCATGGATTTATCAAGGAAAATTTATGTCCTCTGAACCTATGGGTCTTTGTTGAAAAGTCATGATGGTTGTTAATATCGTCTTCTGGAAGGTGTTTGATAATATTTCGCCTGACAGAAATGGAAGGACGTAGATTTGGAGGTATGGTTGTGCTTTAGGATAGACCTCAAGGGTCTGTCCCACTTCCACGACCTAATTCACGAACTCTGCCGAGTTTGCCCTTGACTCGTACTCGCAGCATTGTTGTCACAAGGTCGTAGGAGGTCATAGGTAGGTCATGATGCTAGTCGTAGGTACTCGTGGCATCAAGTAGGTCGGGGCGTTTTTCTAGCCTGATGAAAAATGTCCACGAGTAAAAAAGGTCGTGAATTAGGTCGTGAAAGTGGGACAGGCCCTTTAGTTCACTGCATTTACAGTGCATTCAGAAAGTATTCGGACCCCTTCACTTTTTCCACATTTTGTTACGTTGCAGCCTTATTCTAAAATGGATTAAAAAAAAAAATTTGCATCAATCACACACAATACCTCATAATAAAATAGTGAAAACAGGTGTTTAGAAATTTTTGCAAAGTAATTAAAAATAAATAACTGAAATACATGTATTCCGATCCTTCACAGTACTTTGTTGAGGCACCTTTGGCAGCGATTACAGCCTCAAGTCTTCTTGGGTATGACGCTACAAGCTTGGCACATTTGTATTTGGGTAATTTCTCCCTTTCTTCTCTGCAGATCATCTCAAGCTCTGTCAGGTTGGATGGGGAGTGTCGATGCACAGCTATTTTCAGGTCCCTCCAGAGATATTCGATTGGGTTCAACTCCGGGCTCTGGCTGGGACGTTCACAGACTTGTCACAAAGCCACTCCTGCGTTGTCTTGGCTGTGTGCTTGGGGTCGTTGTCCTGTTGGAAGGTGAACCTCTGCCCCAGTCTGAGGCCCTGAATGCTCTGGAGCAGGTTTTCATCAAGGATCTCTCTGTAATTTGCACCATTCATCTTTCCCTCAATCCTGACTAGTCTCCCAGTTCCTGCCGCTGAAAAACATCCCCACAGCATGATGCTGCCACCACCATGCTTCACGGCAGGTACCCGTGAGCGGTGCCTGGTTTCCTCCACACGTGACACTTGGCAGTCAGGCCAAAGAGTTCATTCTTGGTTTCATCAGACCAGAGAATCTTGTTTAGGTGCCTTTTGGCAAACTCCAAGCGAGCTGTCATGTGCCTTTTACTGAGGAGTGGCTTCCGTCTGGCCACTCTACCATAAAGGCCTGATTGGTGGAGTGCTGCAGATATAGTTGTCCTTCTGGAAATTTCTCCCATCTCCACAGAAGAACTCTGGAGCTCTGTCAGGTGACCATTGGGTTCTTGGTCACCTCCCTGACCAACAGCCTTCTCCCCCGATTGCTCAGTTTGGACGGACAGCCAGCTCTATGAAGAGTCCTGGTGGTTTCAAAGTTCTTTCATTTAAGAATGACGGAGGCCACTGTGCTCTTCGGGACCTGCAATACTGCAGAAATTGTTTTATACCCTTCCCCAGATCTGTGTCTCGACACAATCCTGTCTCGGAGGTGTCCGGACAATTCCTTCGTCTTCATGGCTTGGTTTTTGCTCTGACATGCACTGTCAACTGCAGGACCTTGTATAGACAGGTGTGTGCCTTTCCAAATCACGTACAATCAATTTAATTTACCACTTGTGGACTCCAAGTTGTAGAAACATCTCAAGGAGAATACTTATGTAAATGTGATATTTCAGTTATTTATTTTTAATTATTTTGCAAACATTTCTATACACCTGTTTTCGCTTTTATATTATGACGTATCATGTGTAGATTGATGATTAAAAAAAAAGAATTTAATCCATTTTAGAATAAGGCTGTAACGTAACAAAATGTGGAAAAAATGAAGGCGTCTGAATACTTTCTGAATGCACTGTATAAGCCAAATTGGTTAAAGGAGCAAGGTATCATATCCACGTTGGATGTCACAATAAATACTTTGGATGGGGATACACATGAGCGATCTCTAATTGTGGTCTTTTTGTCCATTTTGAGGAATTGTAAAGTCATCTGCTTTTGACTTAAAGAAATTTGATTGGAGATTTTTGAACGCGGTACTGGAACAAGTCCTTTAGCCCACAATGTCTATGCGGAACACCTCTGCCTGCGCATTATTCCTATCGCTTCATTCCCAGACAATGACAACAGTTTGGAAAAGTAGATGCCCTCATTTGCTGTGGCATTGAGTACAAGGATTGAGATTGGAGAGAGGAGGCAGAAGGGGAACATTATGAAAGTTTACAAAATCATGAGGGGCATCAAGAAGGTGAATGTCACAATCTTTGTCCTAGGATATGGGGTAAACACAGAGGGCATATATTTAAGGTGAAAGTGGAAAGATATACCTGTGATCTGGTGCAAGTGATGAGGAGCATTTATTTCACAAAGAAAGTGGTAGGTATTTTGGAACCAGAGGAGGTGGTAATAATAATAATAATAAACTTTATTTCAGACTCGAGGTCCAGACAAGGGACAACATTACATAAAAATGCATTGCATATTAAGAAATATCATAAAGTACATATAAAATCTTAGTATATCACTTAAAGCATCATGAATTATATATTTAAAAAAAAACACAATACATGAATTAAAATCCAGAATAAAAGAATGATCAATGTCCTACAACGAGACAACGTAACCAGTGTCTCCACAACTGGGATTTGTAGCGTGTAGTGCTAAATCTTATGTTTGACAAGGCCACAATAATTACATTTTTAGAGTCATTTATGGTAGATGGGAGTAAAATTATAATTGGAAAAAAATTTTTTTGAAGTATTTGGGTCGGAAAATTTAGAGGGCCAAGCATAGCCAAATGAGACTAGCTTGCAACGGCATCTTGGTTGGTGTGGATGAGCTGGACAACAGACCTGTTACTGTGCAACATAACTTTATAAAACTATGAATAAGGCGATCGGTAAACTTGCTAGGAGAGACCCAATGCACTCGTGGGTAAGTATACAACAAGAGGTTAGAATCTGCCAGAGTTAGCCTGTTGTGCGTAATGTAAGAAAGGTCCTACAAACATTAGTACATAATAAGAATCAGGAGTAGGCCCTTGAAACTAATCTGTCATTCATAACTATCTGGATTGGAATACATGCCCTTCAATGCCCACATTTATTAATATGCTGCGTTTGTAATTGCGTTAATTTAGTTTAGAGATACAGCGTGGAAACAGGCCCTTTGGTCCACCGAGTCCATGCCAACCATCGATCTCCTGTACATTAGTTCTATGTCCTACACACTAGGAGGCAATTTACAGAATCTAATTAACCTACAATCTTGCACATCTTTGGACTGTGGGAGGAAACCAGAGCACCCAGATACAACGTGATCACAGGGAGAATGTACAAACTCTGCATAGAAATCACCTGTGGTCAGGATCGAACCTGGGACTCTGGTGCTGTAAGTCAGCTGCTTAATCTTAGCACCAATGACCTGTGGGGTAGAGAATTCCAACAATTTCTAATTCTTGAGTAAAATTCGCACCAAATCAGTCCTAAGTGCTTAGCCTGAGATTATTACCCTGAGTATTCCAGTATTTCTGCTTTATTTTAGATTTCCAGAATATGCGGTTCTTTTGGTACAAGATTATTTGGTGCTTTCATGAATTCATTATGGGGCTGCCAGCTCAAGAGCTTTGTGAGAGCTTGCCAATGTACCTTTCCGAAGATACTCGGTACGTCTAAAGACCTCAATTTTGAGCCCGCTGAGTACAAAGTAACATGTCGTGATCATAGTTGCATTGTTTCTTAAAGTTTTGAAGCAAGTTACTTTGATCCCAAGAACATGATCCGTTAAAAAGTAGCATCTCCTTTTTGAAAATGTTTTTTACATCTTGGCATTCAGTGTTACGACCAATACCATCACTGTTTCAAATATATCACTATTTGAGGTCATAGTTGAACTTAAGATAGATACAAAAAGCTGCAGTAACTCAACGGGTCAGACAGCGACTCTGGAGGAAAGGAATAGGTGACGTTTCGGGTTGAGACAATTCTTCAGACTGAAGAAGGACCTCGACCTGAAACGTCACCTATTCCTTTTCTCCAGAGTTGCTATCTGACCCACTGAGTTACTCCTGATTTTCGTGTCCATCTTCGGTTTAAACCAGCATCTGCCGTTCCTTCCTACTCATAGTTGAATTTATTCCCTCTGGGCTCACATGAGGTAATCGGAGTAACCAAATGTACTCCAGGATGTGTTGCTGCAACTCATCACTTGCACCAGATTTTGATGCACGTTTCCCTCTTCGGGTGAAGGATACGTCAATGGCAAGAGTAATTTCATGGTAGGTGGACTATTTGGCTTGTGTCGAAATCTGTTACAAAAAGCGAGTAGAAGTCTTCTGGTTCAAAAAGAAGTTGCCATATAATAGATATGTAAGCAAGTAAAGGAAGTCTGCTGACAGTATCTAACTAATAGTGAATTTTACTTAATTATAACTGCTAGTCAGTAAGTAGTCGACATTATATCTGTACTATACCAAATTTGTGGAAAGACAAATGAGTCCCAGAGTGTGAATAAATGGCAAATGAAATTGAACATGGCAAGGTGGGAGGTAGTTCATTCTGATGTAACTTTGTCAGCCACTGTGGTTTTAAGACAAAACTGGAGTAATTAATAATGTGAAATGGGAATCTATGGCAGAACAAAGGCATAATGGTATTTTTGTACATAAACCACAAAAGGCTGAAGGTCAGCATCCCATCAGAATTGTTGGTTAATGTACAACCCAGAAATCAAAAATGCTAATAAAACATTGGCTGGAAGGCAACGGGATGCAAAGGTAAGGGAGTGGATATTGAGTTGCCCACCCTTTTATGTTTCTCGGCATCTTGAATGCTGTGTTCAACTTTGGATACCAGAGCTCAGAATACACCTATGAACCTGGTCCAGATTCTTAGGAATCGGGGACTAATGAAGATTTTATACATTTTGCGAGTATGGCTTTGTGTTTAAAAGATTGACCTAAATAGATGTTTAGCCTAAAATTTAAGGTTCTCAAATAAACTATTTAGAGATTAGTTTAAACTTTAGCAAAACAGCATGGAGTCAGGCCCTTCGGCCCACCGAATCTGCGCTGACCATCGATCACCGTCGACACTAGTTTTGTTATCCCACTTTCTCATCCACTCCCTATGCACTGGGAGCAATTTACAGTGGCCGACTAACCATACCTGCACATCTTTGGGATGTAGGAGGAAACCTATGCTGTCACCAGGAGATTGTGCAAATTCCACACAAGCAGAACCTGAAGTCAGGATTGTACCTGGGTCTCTGGTGCTGTGAGGCAACCAGCTTTGCCACTGTGCCAGCCTTGAATTGTCCCTGAAATGTAAAACTGAAAATATGGAGACACAAGAGACTGCAGATGTTGGAATCTGGAGCAGAAAATGAGAAGATACGTGGTGGTGGCACAGATATGAAGAACCATGGTTACTTTAATTGGAATCACATTGTTGATCAAACTTTGAATTTGGCTGAGCTATACAATTACTCCCTTGGATCTGATTTGTGAAATACCAGACACATTTCTTTAGTCAAGCTTGGAAATTCCAGACTAGTGTCAAAATGATCTACCTATAATTAGCCTATCACAATTTAGGAAACAAAACTTAGTGTTATTGAAACTTCTTCACAAATTACTTTGCATCAATATTTAAGGGATGCTAATAAATCTCCTATTCAGGATGAAGCACAGCGGTGTTTTCATGCCCCCCTTGTAGCTAAATTTGTAGAGGTTATAGATTTAGAGTCTTGCAGGGTGAAAAGAGGCCTATCGGCCCAAGTAGCATACGCTGACCAATATGCCCAATCAACACTAATCCCACCTGCCTGTGTTTGGCTCAATATCCTTCTAAACCTATCCTATCCATGTACCCACCTTTGTGCTAATAAAAAAAAAAATGTTGCCCCTCATGTTCCTATTAAATTTCCCTCTCACCTTAAACCTATGTCCTGTGGTTCATGATTGCCCTACTCTGGGTAAATGACTCTGCATCTACTCTAGTATCCCCAGTGTTGAAGTCATAATTACGCTTTGTTGGATTTGCTGGATATCTATGTTTTTCTCATGCCTGCCGGATTCCTGAGCTGGACACACCACTCTGCCTAAGTACGGTAAGGTATCGGTACAATGAAAATCTTGCTTGCAGCAGCATCACAGTCAAAACATAAAAACCTACATTATAATTGCATACATAATTAGACAAGATGGTGAAAAGAAAAAGACCACAAAAACAAGTAATTACTGCAAAAACACAATAAAGTCAACAACCATGAAGTGCAAGAAGTGGTCCATAGTTTTCTGTTACTGAGGGAGGATTAGGGTTCTGCAGATCAATTTAAGAACTTGATAGCTGCAGAAAAGGAGCTGAACTTGAACCTGCTGGTGTAGGACTTCAGCCTTCTGTACATCCTGCCTGACTAGCAGTGAGAAGAATGCCTTACCTACATGATGGGTATCCTTGCTGAGAGATTCTGCCTTCTTGAGGCATCGTCTCATAGATGCTGTTATCGGTAGGGAAGGCTGTCCCCGTGATGAACTGGGCTGAGTCCACTATCTACAACATGTTGCGTTCCTGCGCGTTACAATTGCCATATCAGGCCATGATTCAACCAGTCAGGATACTATCTACAGTGTATCTGTACAAGTTTATAAGAGTATTCAATGAATGCTGAATCTTTTTAATCGACTGAGAAACGAGATGCTGGCATATCTTCTTCAGGATTGTATCCATGTGCTGCGCCCAGGACAGGTTTTCTGAGACGTTAACACCCAGAAATTTGAAGTGGCTAACTCTTTCCGCAGCCAAACCACCAATGAAAACTATTAGACACTAGAAATTGCAGATGCTGGCATCGCGAGCAAAAACATCCAACAAGATGCTGGAAGCTGAGCAAAAAAATGAAGTGCTAGAACAACTTAGCAGGACCTGTTGAATTCTTCCAGCACATCTTTATTGGGTCAAAAAAAATTAACACTTGATCTCCTGACGTCCCTTTCCTGAAGTTAAGGATTACTTCCTTAGTCTTGTTGAGGTCAAGCAAGAGGTTGTTGGAGCAGCGCTGGTAAACCAGGTGTTCTATCTCTCCTCTTCCCTGACTCATTGTACCCATGATTTAGCCAATGTGGTCGTCAGCGAATTTGTAACTCCCAGTTCAGTCACAGGTCGGGTTGTCAACTGTCCCGTATTAGCCGGGACATCCCGTATATTGGACTAAATTGGTTTGTCCCATACTACTCGGATCGAGGGGACTGTCGGGTCGGAGCGTCAAGTCTGGTCCCACCTCACCCGTCCCGACATAGTGCAGCCCATGGAGTGCAGCAGCAGCACCTCGTCCGTGGCCCCATCGGTCGGCAGCCCGTGCAGCTGTTCGACCTTCGGAACTTCGCTTACCGCCGACACTACATGGCCGATCATCGGTTCATGAGTTGGATGGGGAGCCGGAGTTTGCCCAAGATGTCGCGCGCAAAGTCCGGTTCTGGGGCCAAAACTCCTCAGCTGGCCCACCGACTGGGTTTTGTGTGCAGTCCAGCACCCAGGCCAATTCATCATTCACCCAGCCAAGGCCGAGTCAGTCAACGCATTGCCATCGGGAATTTGTCCCTTTTGTCCCTTATTTGGGAGTGAGAAAGTTGGCAACCCTAGTCACAGACCATCAGGAAGATGGTTTAAGAACAATGATGTGACATTCTCAAAGACACATAAGAATCACTGACTATTGTTCACTCAACCTGCAGAAGGAGGGCAGCGTGAGGGATTGAGGAGGGCAGTAATTGCTTTGCCTCCGTACGTTGGAAGGAAGGAATAGGCGACGTTTCGGGTCGAGACCCTTCTTCAGACTGCCAGAGTCTCTCACTGTTCATCAGAATCTTACCTAGTTTGGAGAGAAGAGATGTCTTCATTCTTTTGGGAACAGGGGTTCCCCCCTACTATCACAGATGAGGCCATCACATTTATCTCCTTGGTACCCCACAGCTCCACTCATGCTCCTCCTCCCCTCCCCCCCCCCCCTCCAGTCACAACAGGGACAGAGTCCCCCTAGTCCTCACCTTTCATTCCATCAGCCATCGCATACATCACATAATCCTCCAACATATTCTTTCCCCCTCACCTTAAGCCTATGAACTCTGGTTCTTAATTCCCTTATTCTGGTTAAAAGAATGTGCATTGACCTTATCTCACCACTTCCCATCTTCACCCCTTTCCGCTTTCTGCAGAGACCATTCCCTCCACAACTCCTTGGTTAACATCTCTTTCCACCCAAACCACCCCCTCCCCTGGTATTTTCCCTTGCAACCGCAGGAGATGCCACACCTGGTCCAATACCTCCTCCCTCGACCCGATCCAGAGATCCCGGCAGTCTTTTCACGTGAGACAGAGTTTCACTTACACCTCCTCAACTGTATCTATCCTCTGTTCCAGGTGTGGACTATATATGGGAAAGACCAAGTGCAGACTTTGCGATTGTTTTGCTGAACATCTTCACTCAGTCCGCCTTGGCTTACGCGATCTCCCGGTTGCCAAACACTTTAATTCCCCTTTCCTTTTCAAAAATGACCTTTCTGGCCTGGGCCTCCATTGTCAGAGTGAGGCCAAATGCAAATTGGAGGTACAGCACCTCATATTTCACTTGGGCAGCTTACAACCCAGCAATATGAAATTTGATATCTCTAACTTCAAGTAGCCCTTTCAAAAGTCCCTACCCCACCCTAGTCTTTGTATAGTTTCACTGTCATCCTGCTACGTTTCACAGTTTGTATCACTTGTTATCATCTTCCCCAAAGCCAACAATAGACCAATGTGGGCTCCACCTTTCCTTGATCATCGTTGAATCCATGTCCAATCCTTGTAGCTAACTAAATGTTTCTTAGGTTCCTATTAAAGTTTTCCCTCCTCACCTTAAACCCATGTCCTGTGATTGTCTATTCCCCTACTCTGGGCAAGAGACTCTTTCCACCTACCTGATCTATTCCTCTCATGATTTTGTGCACCTCTGTAAGATCACCCCTCATCCTCCTCATCCGCCGCGCCTGCTTAACCTCTTCCTATAGCTCAGGCCATTGAGTTCTGGCAAAATCCCTACAAATCTCTGCACCCTTTCCAGCTTGACAACATCTTTGCTATAACATGGTGCCCAAAACTGAACACAACACTCTAAATACGGCCTCTCCAACATCTGATACAACTGCAACATGACCTCCCAACTTCTATACTCGATATTCTGCCAAATGAAGGCCAATGTCAACGCCTTTATGACCACCTTGTCTGCCACTTTCAACAAATTATGTACATGTACTCCTAGATCCCTCTGCTCTGCAATTCTCCGCACAGCCCTACCATTCACTATGTAGGTCCTGCTCTGTTAGTGCTCCCAAAATGTAACACCTCACATTTTTCTATGTTAAATTCCATCAACCATTCCTCAGGCTACCTGCCCAACCAATCAAGATCCTGCTGCAATTTTTGACAACCATCTTCACTATCTGCAACACCACCCACTTTTGTGTCATCTGCAAACTTGCTAATCATGTCATGTACGTTCACATCCAAATCATTGATATAGATGACAAGCAGTAACGAGCCCAGCACCGAACCCTGAGGCACATCACTTGTCACAGGCCTCTATTCCGAAAAGCAACCTTCCACTATCACCCTCAGCTTCCTTCCATGAAGCCAATTTTCTATCCATTCAGCTATCTCTCCTTGAATCCCATGGGATCTAACCTTCCAGAGCAGCCTACCATGCGGTACCTTGTCAAATGCCTTACTGAGCAAGTTATTTTTGCACCCATTTGATGCTAAAGCCTTAGTCATAATTTTGTTAGCATCTGCACAATTCAGAAAATGTCTTCCGTGTCCTCCATAATATGTCGCTGTTTGCACAGGCCATCTGCGTGTAATGAATGGGTTCTGCTTTTATAGATGTCCATAAGTAGATTTTGCCCATGTCAGAAACACCAGAGTTATAAGAAAGAACAATTACTAAAAGGGCGAGAAGGGGGAGAGAGGGAGAGAACACTAGTTGCTCCATTCATATATATGTTAAACTTTTGAATTTAATAATGTAATGGGAACTTGTTTATGTAGGAGTGTCCATACATTGGGTGCTTTAACCCTGGGAAGCCCTACATCCTGTTCCTAACAAGTTGCCTTTGTCCCTTTTCCATTTGACTGATATTGACTTCCCGTACATTGAAGTGTTTTCAAATCCCTGCATGGGTCAATCCCAGCCTCCTCCTGCACTTCTCTAGGTGGAGCCCATTGTTTGTCTATCTGTCTTGATATCATGCCAAGGCCACAGTCATCCGCTCATAAACTTTCTCAATTTCCACTCCTCTCCCTTTCCACAAACTCATGAGAATATTTAGTAATGAGTTGTATTTAATCATTCATTTAATGATGAGCATACGTCCAGTTAACAGTTTATAGTAGGATGGAATTCAACTATAAGGTTTGAAAGGTAAAATCAGTCATGTTTTAGAAATATAAAATTATGGGAGACATAGATAGGGTAGACAGTCAGAACCTTCTTGCCAGGATAGAAATGTCCAATATTAGAGAGCATAGCTATAAGGTGAGTGGGGGAAAGTTTTTTTTTAATACCGGGTGGTGGGGGCCTGGACCACATTGTTCGGTGGTGGAGACAGATACAATAATGGCATTTAGGAGGCTTTTAGATGCAGTAGGTACATGGAAATGCAGGGAATAAAGGGATATTGATCATGTACAGGCAGTTGGGACTAAGCATTAGGTTTGGCACAAACATTGTGGGCCGTGGTGTTCTTGTGTTGGACTGTTCTATGTAGAAATGTAGGTCAGGCTGACTTTGCAGAAATTAAGTAGAAATTGACCACAGTAGACTAGGCTGGATGGAAATATTAATGGATTATTGTAAATCTATGCTGTTCAATAGTACTTGTGCATGCTGCCTCTTAATGTAAAGGTAGATGGTAAAGAATATTTATGCCATTGTGGGGGTGTCAGAAACAAGGACGTTGATTAAAGTGAAAGATGGGAGATTTAGAAGGGCTGTTTGGGGGGAGGTGTGGGGGAGGGGGGGATTTTGAGTGACTGCAAAATCTGTAATGCTACTTGAAAAGGTGGTGGAGGCAATATAATTTAGGAAGCGACTAGACAAGTACTTGAATCACCAAAGCATAGATGACTGCAGACCCGATGCAAGTAAATCAAATCTGTGTAGGTGGGTGCGATGGAGAACATTAATGTGATCTGCCAAAGGATCTGTTCCTATGAGACACAATAATTCTAAATCCAATTAAATGTGGAAAAGGAACTGATGGGAGACCAATTCAATTGGTTGAATCCAAGTAGACTAAACACATGGCAAGAGCTGTCGTCACCTGAGGCCTTCAATCTAGAAATTTGAGGTGATCATGCTGGAAACTATGGATGAAATGTTTCATGCTCCTTGGATTTCTCTAAATGCTTCACTAATAGTGTAGCATGATTGTCCCCATCTTGGCCCCAGAGTCTTTCTCTCTGAGTAAGTTGTGCAGCAGCTAGTGGTGTGCGATATTATGAATGGCAACACTCTCTGGGTGTGTTGCAACAACACTAGATCCAACATCTAAGGGTTGAAGACATGAATGAAACAAAGTTATAGTTTGCCCCTCAGGGGTTAGCTAGTATTTTGCATGTTCTGAGAGCAATCAATCCCAGTAGGCCAAACACCAGATTGGTCTGATTTAATCAAATTATTGGAAGTCCAGATTATAAAAGAACAATATAACAGCACACTAGTATTTAATGTGAGGAGTGAGATGCCTCTGTTTGTTCTGCTTATTCTGAGTGGTTCTTCTATGGTTTCAGGCTTCAAAGTCTATAACAAAGAGCCAACCTCTGGTAATGTGAAGTGCCATCACACCTTTAAACGACAGACCTTCAATGTCAACCTTGACTTCAACGTCAAGGAAAATTGTTCTGTAATTATTAGAATTGAAGTGTGTTTTTCCAATATGTCACATGGCGATCTTCCAACAAAAGAGCTTCACGGCAACAACCTGGAAAATGCAGAACACTTCTCATGTATTGAGAGCCACCTCTCAGCAAAGGTAGAAATCAACAATGAAATTCAATGTTACCTTCAATGTGCCAGTATGGCTGTTAGTAGATTGTGGAAGATGACAGATCTGGCACAACACTGTTCTAATCAGTACGATTCCTGGCCTACTACATGCTTTGTGTCAGTATTCACCAAGGAGAAGGATGTGGGGAACAGTGAGATCAAGGGCCTGGTAATATCAAGATGAAGATGATGTTGGGTCTATTGCAAAACATTAGCAAAGTTCCCAGGGCCTGATGGGATCTATCCCATGTTATTGAGAAAGGCAAAAGAGGAGATTGCTGGGTCTTGCCAAAGATTTTTGTATCACCTTTAGCCACAGGTGAGGTCCCAGAGGATGGAAATTATACTGTGTTCCTTTGAGAAGGAGAATAAGGATAATCCAGCAAGTTATAGGCCAGCGAGCCCTACATAAGTAGTAGGGAAAATCATTGGAGAAGATTATTCGGAATAGTACATCTACTTACATCTGGCAAAGCATGAAAATGTTAGCGGTCATCAGCATGGCTTTGTGAAGGCAGGGCACGTCTTACGAACATGATTGAGCTTCAAGGGCCTGTCCCACTTTCACAACCTAATTCACGACCTTTTTTACTCGTGGACATTTTTCATCAGGCTAGAAAAACGCCCCGACCTACTTGATGCCATAAGTACCTATGACTAGGATCACGACCGACCTTCCTACGACCTCGTGACGACCATGCTGTGAGTATGAGTCAAGGGCAAACTCGGCAGAGGTCGTGAATTAGGTCGTGAAAGTGGGACAGGCCCTTTATGAGGAGGTGGTGAAGAAATTGGTATGGCGTAGAAGACAGTGAGTAGTGGTGTTGAGGTTTTAACCTGACTGGATCAATTGTGTTCTGCAGGGATCAATGCTGGGAGCTCAAAATGTGGGTGAGCTGATTAGTAGATGAGAATCTAATTGGTGTAGTTGTGGATAGTGAGTAAGGTTGTCAAAAGATTCTGCAGGATAGAGATAATTTGGGAATATTCTGGGGAAATGGTAGATAGAGTTTAGTCAGAACAAGTGTGCGTTGTTGCATTTTGGGAGGTCAAAACGAGGATGTTGCCAGGACTTGTGGGCCTGACCTGTAGGGAGTGGTTGGGCAGGCTAGGGCTGTATTCCTTAGAGCGCAGATGAATGAGAGGTATTCTTATAGAGGCTTACAAGATCATAAGGAGATAGATAGGGTAAACGCACAGTCTTTTACCCAAGGTATGGAAAGGAAGTATCAGAGGACATAGGGTTTAAGGTGAGAGCGGAAAGATTTAATAAGAATCTGAGCTTTTTCGCTGTCAGAGGTGGTAGTTGAGGCAGAAACTATAATTTAAAAGACATTTGGACCGGTACATGGATAGGAAAGGTTTAGAGAAATATTAGACGGCCGGTGGACCTGTTGGGTCCTGTTCCCCCAACGCAAGATTCCACCCCTCCCCCATTCCCCTCTCCTCTCCCTCTATCCCCCCTCGACCCCCATTCTCCCCCCTCACCTCCCCCACTTTCCCATCCCTCTCCCTCCATACCCCCTCCTCACCCTCAATACCCCTATCTCCCTCCTCACCTCCCCAGGATCTCGATGTAAACCACCGCCGACCCATTTTGTCCACCATGTCGCCGATGAATTTGTACTTTCGGCAGGAGCTGTGTGGGGGGATGGGCCGTGTGGAACGCAACATTCGATCACTCTCCCTCAATCCCCCAATGCAACATTCGACCACTCACCCATAGCCCCAACGGGAGGCCTGGTCCCCCAACGCAACCCGTTCCCCAACGTAACGTAAGATTCCACCACTCACCCATTCCCCCAACGCAACCCGTTCCCCCAATGCAATATTCCATCACTCACCCATAGCCCCCAACTGTGCAGGTCGGCTCATTTTTAACACAATATTCGACCACTCATAAATAGCCCCCATGGGAGGCCTGGTCCCCCAACGCAATCCGTTCCCCAACATAAGATTCCACCACTCACCTGTTTTCCCAATGCAACCCGAGAGCAATTGCACTAATATGTTTTTATACTTTAATGTGTTGTAGGTGCCACGACAAGGCCACTAAACTTTGCTGTGGCTTTGCAATCACATATGTACTGGGTTAGGCTGGCAGATTCTTCCCCTGAAGAACATTTGCTGTCCAGGACTCAATGTCCTGGGATTATTATTATTTCGTGTCACCACACAACTGTTTGCTAATAGCGCGCAAATTTTAGTGCCACGTCGTTGGCCTCTGCAAGGTCCTTGACAGTGCATGTGTCATGCAGCGTGTCACAGCTCAGGAGATGTTTCATAGTCTGGAGGCCCGTCCGCACTCGCAGTCTGCTGCATCTTTATTATATCCCCACTTCAGCATGTTCAATTTGCTCCTTCCCATGCCTGTGCGCAGTCTGATGAGACGGCGCTAGGTTATCAACGTTTGGTCGGAACCTGGTGTGGGTTTCTCGGAGGGGTCGATTACGGTGTGAATGTCTTCCGGAGATTTCTCTAGTCTCTCTTCCCAGAGTTGGAGCCTTCTGGCTGATGCACTGCAGTCCAGGGTATGGGCAGAAGAGAGGAAACCTCTGCGTGATTTCAAACGCTGAGGTAGCAAAGGGTGGTCATGTCGGGGGTATCTTTCATCCTCTGATTGTCTGAGGCATTCTTTTTGACTAGCTAGAGCTCTTCTGATTCCAGGGGGTGCAATGCCAGAGAGTAGGTAGATGTTGCCAGCTTTGGTAGGTTTGTGTTTAGCACAGGATCAATCTTCCTTGCATGAGCTGAATGCTCCCATACTGCACAGGCATACCCCGCAGTGGGGAAGCAGAGAAGCCAGAGTTGTTGATCGAATGGCTGTAGAATTTGCTCCCCATTTTGAGGTACTCAGCTTACTAAGAAGAGCTGACTTTTCCTTTATGCTTGGTGATATGTGCTTTGTAGGTCTGAGATCGATCAAGAGATATTGATTGATTGATTGATTGATTGAATGCCTTTATTGTCATAGGGTTAGACTGGATTGTCACAGTGCTCCAATCTGACTCCATTCCATGTGATCTTCAACCTTCGATTTGCATTCTTGTTCTTCAGGTGGAAGGTGCGGACTTGGCTTTTAGATGGATTGGTTCTCTTTGTAGTATGAGGACAGGTTGACTAAAGTAGCTTCTGCCTCGAGGAAGTCAGCACTTTGGGTTATAATACATAGGTCATCTGCATAAATGAAACTCCTGGTGTTGGGATGGATAGGCTGGTCATTAACATAGAGATTGAACAAGGTGGATGCCAGTACACTTCCTTGAAGGAGGCCGTTTTTCTGCCTGCGCCAGCGACTTTTCTTTCCTGGCAGCTCGACAAAGAAGCGTCTGTTTTCGACCAGAATCTTCATCAGGTTGGTTAGATGCAAGTTGTGTGTCAGATCAAGTACTTTGTGTAGCAGTCGGCGATGGTTTACTGTATCATAAGCGGCTGAGAGGTCTACCATAAAAGCACATGTGAAAACACCTTCCTGAAAGTCATCCTCTATGAGTTGGGCGAGATTGAGAAGCTGACCTGTGCAGGACTTCCAAGGCCAGAACCATGCCTGCTCCTTTATTAGGGATGGTTCTATCACCGGGCTGAGGCGAGTCAAGATGTCCTGGGATAGCAACATTGTAGCGTGGGGATGGTGACGTCATAGCTGGTAACTACCAGTTCAGGTTTTAAGAAATCCTTCTCAAAGTGGGGTTTTGTAAATTTTTAAATGTCAATAACTTGTGAAATATAGCATCAATCTGAACGAAATTTTAGCGTTATCGTGTACTGTTTAGGCGTACCTCCGGGATCACATGGATACTCGCACACCGATAGATAGATAGATAGATAGATAGATAGATAGATAGATAGATAGATAGATAGATAGATAGATAGATAGATAGATAGATAGATAGATAGATAGAAACAAACAAGATGAGAGTTTTAGTAATATACTAGACCAAGTGTGATGCGTTTGGCCCCGTTTCCCCAACGCAATAATCCACCACTCACCCATTCCCCCAACGCAATAGTCCACCACTCACCCGTTCCCCCAACGCAAACCATTTCCACCACTCACCCGTTCCCCCAAAGTATCCCGTTCCCCCATCACAATATTCCACCACTCACCCATATCCCACACGGGAGGCCTGGTCCCCCAACGCAACCCGTTCCCCATCGTAAGATTCCAGCACTCACCCGTTCCCCCAAAGCAACCCGTTCCCCCAATGTAATATTCCACTACTCACCCATAGCCTCCAACTATGCAGGTTGGCACATTTTTAACGCAATATTCGACCACTCACCCATAGCCCCCACGGGAGGCCTGTTCCCCCAACGCAACCCGTTCCCCCAATGTAATATTTCACCACTCACCCATCGCACCCAACTGTGCAGGTTGGCTCATTTTTTCACCCTCCCTCATTTTAAACTTTTAAAAAAATGCAATTGCACTAAGATTTAATGTGATGTAGGTGCCACCGACAAGGCCATCTTTTGTTATACAAATCTAATCATTAAACATTGCTGAGTGGGTTAGGCTGGCAAATTCTTTCCCTGAAAGGCATTTGCTGTGAAGGACTCAGTGTTCTGGGATAGCAACATTGCAGCTGGTAGGGCATTGTGACGTCATAGCTGCTAACTGCCAGTGCAGATTTGAGGAAATCCTTCTCAAAGTGGGGTTTTGTAATCTTTTAAATGTCACTTTAAAGCTTTTAAATTCCCCCCACTGTGTTCCTCTCCTTACAACAATGTAAGAAAACTCTCTTAGCTTGTTGATTGGCAGCTGAGATCCCATTGTGATGTCATTGTGGGCTGGCGGAATGTTCACGGCAGCATATGTAAATGAGATCCCATTGTGATTGGAGGACTGTGAGATGCCATTGTGACATCATCACTGGAAGCTGCCAGAAAAGTCTCCATCTCACAGTTGGTTATTATTCTCAAAGTTGGCTTTTTTAAACCTTTAAATATCAATAACATGAAATATAACATCAAATCTGAAGGAAACTTGATTAGATCGACAACGGGGAAAAGCTGAGTAAGGTTCTGCAAAAAATATAGCGCTACCGTATACCATTTTGGCTAAAATACCATCACACACACACGCACGCACGCACGCACACGCACGCACATACGACAAGACTTTTACTAGTATATAGATATATATATAGATAGATAGATACTAGACTAGGTGGGGACCCGTTGGGCCCATCCCCCAAGGCAATATTCCAATACTGACCCTTGGCCCCCAACTGCGTAGGTGCAGCTGACGGGTTCCTGTTGTGACACCAGAGATCCCCATTGTGATGCTTGTCACGGCAACCCTCCCCCAACTGCGCAGGCGCGGCTGGCAAGTGGGAACACGACTTTTAAAGTTCAAAATGGCAATAACCTGTAAAATATAAGATCAATGTGAACACATCTCACTGTGAATGTGAACGCATCCCGCTCTGCCTCTTGAGTCCCCTATTCCCTCCTCCATTATTCTCCTTCTCCCCACCCTCCACAAACCTTCCGCTGCTTCCTTTCCTCACCCATATGCCATCAATCTAAACAAAACTTGTTTCATTTACATCACATGACAATGGTGAGTAAGGTGGGCAAACAATTGTGGCACTATCGTGTACCATTTTTGCGCAAATATCGGTACGAGCTACATATATAGAAACAAACAAGATGAGAGTTTTAGTAATATATATATAATATATATATATATATATATATATATATACACACACATACACTGGACCAAGTGGCACCCGTTCCTCAATGCAACCCATTTCCACCACTCACCTGTTGCCCCAACGTAACCCATTCCCCCAAGGCAATATTGCACCAATCACCCATAGCCCCCAACTGCGCAGGGGCTGCTCATTTCGCCTTATTCACACTCCCTCATTTTAAACGTTAAAAAAAAATCAGTGTACTGTGACTAGAGCTAGCAGGACTGCAATCCCATTGTGACGTCATTGGCAGCGTATGTAAATGAGATCCCTTTGTGATTGGACGACTGTGAGATGCCATTGTGATGTCATCACTGAAAGCTGCCAGAAAAATCTCAAAGCAGATGTTCTTCTCAAAGTTGGGTTTTGTTAAACTTTAATCATCAATAACGTGAAATATGGCATAAAATCTGAAGGAAACCTGATTATGGATGGACAGGAAAAAATGTGAGGAAGAATGTGAAATATTTTGTGGAATGTGGATAACGTTTTGACGAAGATTCAAATACACAGACACATAGATACATACACACATAGATACAAGATGACAGTTTTATAAGGATAGGTAGGTAGATAGATGGATAGATAGATGGATAGATGGATAGATAGAGTAGGATAGAGTAGGATAGAGTAGAATAGAGTAGAATAGAGTAGGATAAAGTAGGATAGAGTATGATAGAGAGATAGATAGATAGAAAGATGGAAAGATAGAAAGAGAGAAAGATAGATAGAAAGAATGTTGGCCAGGTGGACGGGGCAATCTGGGCCGTGTCTATGCAGTATGACTCTGACTCTATGAAATGTAAAAAAGACAAAACTGAGGAAGAAAGTCATCCTCGATCCTGCGGGGCTACCTAAGGAGATCAGTTACAATGTTAAGAGCCACCTTAATACTGTTTGCCCATTTTGATCTTTGTAGTTGGTGAAATTTGATTTTTTTTTTTCAAAGCAGCACAGTATTTTTTCTTTAAAACTATGGTGCTAAATCTCATTCGGAATGAACTGATTAAACTTATACTGTTCATAAGTTATAGTGAGTAACCGCCTAGACTTATTATTCTTTCTGTTGCCCCCAAGTCAAATCAGCAGGATCTTGTCCTCCAGTCGATTGACCGAGCAATCGAAGCAATTCATAACGCAGCAATGAAAACTGGTGGCAAATACAACCTGGAGCAACGTGAGGTTCTGCAGTAAGTGTCAACTGATGCTCTGAAGCTGCTTTGTGTGTGCCTGTGCGTGCGCTTGTGGTGACTAGTGGTGGTCTATGGGCTGGATGTGTACACAAATGTCTGACTGGTTGTGAGAACGCTGTTGATGTGTACTCTTGACTGGTTTGTTTTATTTTTGTGTGTGCGAGTGATTGGGCTGATGTCAAATATTGTGACTAAGGGCAATGAAACAAAATGTTAGAAATCTTCAAAAGGACAGGCAGCATGTATAGAAAGGGAACACAGTTAATGCTTTGGGTCTAATGTCATATTTTAAATTGCAGAGGGTGGAAAGAATGAAGAGTATGTTTATGATATGGTGTAGACAAAGCAAAAAATGAATGATGTAGATTTATGTGGTTGAGAGGGTGGTGAAGACTTGTTAGTTGCAGGTATGCTGTGTGGAGGAGACATAGGTGGGGGAAAGTGGTCAAGAAAACAATGCTATACATGGACTATTAAAAACAGCACTCATTGCACATTTGAAAGAATGAAAAATACAGGAAGAACCAGCAAGATAGGCAATGTCTGTGAAGTGAGAAAAACTGAGTTAAACTTAACCTTGCATTAGAAGTGATCTATTCAGACGTAAACCAGAAAAGCTGATCATCTGAAATCTACTGTGGGACATCTTTGTCATTTCCTATATTGAATATCTGTTCTCTCACCCCGAAAGGAAGTTAATCCATCATCGAAAGTCCACAGTTGCTCGAAAAGGCCAGCAGAAGGTGAACCCAACGCCTAGTTCCACAGAGAATCAGGTAGAAATGGATCATCAGCCAGGGAGACAGGCCGAAGTCCTCCCAGATCTTTCCCCTTGTCTGCCAGATGCAATGTCTCCTGAGGGCACTGCCTACCAGGTAAAATACCCAGAAAGCAAATGGTTTGTTTTCTTCAATCACTAATTCGTGTTGAGACGTTAGCATTTGTTGTGTTTAATTTAGTTTTATTATTATGAGATATAACCAAGCCTATATAGGCCATTCCTAGGTTATGAATGTCTAACACGCAACCTGCAGAAGAGCGAGGCCCCATAATATGACAGAAGTCCAATGTACATTCACACGTTCATTCCTACAAATAGCAGAGCTACTTTGATAATTTAAGCCACATTGATGTAACCCTAATCAATCTTGTGATAAATTTCAGCAAGATATTTCAGCCAGCCTGCAAGTGGGCACAAAATATTGGGCAACAAGTGACTACTGCTAGGCATTGGTACTTGAATAAGTTGCTGGGGATGATCCCCACATCCTGCAGCATTATTTTCCAAATATCACCCAGCACACCTGGCTGCCATGGGCCTCAGATCAAAACTGTAGTCTGTTTACTTACAGACTGACACTTGTTCTTCCCAGTGGGAGACCCCCTCCGTCAGAATTTGAGGGTGGAAGGCAGGATGGTGGTGACACTCTTGAATTTTCATATGGTAAGTTAGCCATGTGTAGTGCATTGGGGAGAAAATTTAAGTGTACATTCAGCCTCATTTGGTTCCTTACGAAGAAAAGAACCTGTTCTCACCAGTGATCATAGATCGGTAAACAAAGAATCAACGAATATTCAGAATATCTGCTACATGCAGTACCCATTTTGTTTTGCAGGCACCTACTCAGCGCCGACGTGTTGCCCCTGTGGCCCCGCCACCACCTGACAAACTTAGTGATCTGTACTCTTCCTCCTTAGATATGAAAGGTATGGCTGATATGTTATTAAGTGTTGTGATTGACATGTCTCAGGAATGGAATAACATTTTTGCTGAGAAATGAAATGTCCTTTATTTGAGACCAAGAAATATAAGGAAAATGTATTGTTTGAAGCAGTTTGCAAAGTTGATTTTCATTTTTCAACCACATTTTCATTCCCCCACTTTTTTTTCTGTAATGGTAAACACTTTGCACCATTGACCCACCCAACCTGCCCACCCATCCTTAATCATCCTCTTGCCACTAGTTCCTTTTCCTTCTCAGCATTGGTTTGCTGGCTGACACTAACATACCTGAGCTTCTAAAATGGACGATCAGAAATGAGACCTCAATAAATCAGATGCTGAACAAAGTTCAAATTCATGGTGCTTTCTGCTTTAACCAGATGTACAAAATATGATCAATTTGAGTGAGACTAATTTTCCTGCCTGATTGCTACCCAAAGTCAGTGTTGGCCTTCTCTCAATCAGGGACATAGTTACTATTTTAGGTCTCCACCAAGCAACTAGAGTTTCCTGAGCAGCTCAGATGGGTCTGCTCCACTCAAACTTTCCAGGCCTACGATCAATTCATTAATCAGCATTCGTTTTAGTTCTTTAATTTTGTACTTATGGTTGGGGTACTGGTAAACATGAAGGCATGTGAATAGAGAAAAGAACTGGACTGGAGGCACAAAATGAAATAAAGGCAGAGGGCTCGACGGTAGTCCTAAAGAGGTACTTCATATCCGTTTCATAATCATAATTGTAATTTGTTCGCCATGTATGTTTTGCAATATACGAGGAATTTGGTTTGCCGTACAGTCATACCAATAAGCAACAAGACACGCAACTACATAATAATTTGACATAAACGTCCACCACAGCGGCTCCTCCACATTCCCTGTGATGGAAGGCAATAACGTCTTATCTTCTTTTCTCCTTTCATCAAGGAAGATGTTGCTGTAGTCTCAGCAAAGGGAGATTATGATTGCAGATTGAGTAAAAACTGGATAAGTTCAAGAATGATGAACGGAGTTTCATGTACATAAGTGCAAGGTGTTGCAATTTGGGAAGTTAATTAAAGGCAGGATCTTCACAGAGAATAGTAGAGCTCTGTTGCAGAGCAGAGGGATCCAGGGGTACAGGTACATGATTCATTGAAAGTGGTGTCACAGGTAGGTAGATGTTCAAAAAAGGCTTTTGATACATTGGCCTTCATTTATCAGGGTATTGAGTATATAAGCTGGGACATTATATTACAGATATTTACGATGTTGGTGAGGCCACATTTGGAGTATTATGTTCAGTTTTGGTCACCCTGTAGGAAAGTTGTGTTGACATCATTGTCATGTATCATGGAAGCATTCGTTTCTCTCCACCACATAATTATTGGCCATGATGCCAGTCTAAAATAATCCCGTCTGCCTGCTCATGGTCTGTACTTCTCTATTCCTTGCTTGTTCATATATCTGTAATTGCCTCTTAAACAAAACTGTTGTATTTTCATCACCACCCCAGGCACCTACCTGTGTAAAAAGCCTTACCCCGCACACCGCCGTAATTTTACCGCCTCTAACCTTAAAGCAATGCCCTCTACCATTTAACATTTCCACCCTGGAAATAGGTTCTCACTGTCTACACTATCTATGCCTCTTAAAATGTTAGATACTTCTATCAGGTTGCTCCTCGTCCTCCAACCTCCAGAAGTCATGATGAAGCTCTAAAGACTTAGGTTAGACCGCAATTGAAGCACTGCATGCAGTTCTGGTCACCCCATTACAGGAAGGATGTGGAGGCTTTGGAGAGGGTGCAGCGGAGGATTACCAGATCAATGTGTGTAGGAAGGAACTGCAGATGCTGGTTTAAACCAAAGATTTAGACACAAAATGCTGGAGTAACTCACCCAGTCCTTCTCTCCAGAGATGCTGCCTGTCCCAGGTAGGTTACTCCAGCATTTTGTGTCTATTACCAGAACGGTGCTTGGATTAGACAGTTTCCGTTACAAGGAAAGATCAGATAGACTTACATTGTTTTGGCCGGAACATCGGAGATTGATGGGAAACCCAATAGAAATATAAAATTATGAGAGGCATAGAAAGGAGAGACAGTCAAAACCTTTCTTCCCCAAGGTGGAAATGTCCATCACGAGAGGGCAGAGTTGTAAAGTGAGAGCGGGAAAGTTCAATGGAGATTTGCCGAGCAAGTTTTTGTACACAGAGAGTGGTGTTGGCCTGCATGCATTGCCCGGTGTAATGGTGGAGGCAGATACAATGGTGGTGTTTAAGAGACTTTTAGATGGGCATAAGGAAGTGCAAGGAATAAAGGGATCTGGATCATGTACAGGCAGGTGAGATCAGTTTAACTTATTATTATGTTCGGTGCAAACATTGTGGGCCGAAGGTCCCGTTCCTGTGCCGTACTGTTTTGTGTTGTACAAGACATTGATGAGGCCACATTTGAACTGAAAACTAGGTGTTCAGTTTTGGTCCCTCTGCTATAGGATGGATGGTGTTAAGCCGAAAAAAGTGCAGAGAAGATTTACGAGGATGGTGCCAGGACTTGAGGGCCTGAATTACAGAGAGTGATTGGGCAGGCTAGGACTTTATCCCTTGGACCGCAGGAAGATGATGGATAACCCCCCCCCCCCTCGCCAATTTAGTTTAAACCCACCCATACAGCACCAGCAAACCTGCCTGCCAGGATATTGGTTCCCTTCCAGTTCAGTGCAAACCATCCCGCTTGTACACATCACCTCTGCCCTAGAAGAGATCCCAATGGTCCCAATGGTCCAAAAATCAGAATCCCTGCCCCCTGCACCAACTCCTCAGCCACACATTCATCTGTCCTAACTACCTGATCCTACCCGCACGTAGCATCTGGCACGGGGGGTAATCCAGAGATCCACGTGACAAAGGCAGCAATCTTTGTAGTTAGCATTAACCATATTTTCCCTTATTCTTCCAAAATTATTTTCAGATACTGTAGAAGACTCTCCACAGAATGCATCAACAGTTTCGTCTGTGAGTACAGCTTCTCTTGATACCCTGTATACTGGCTCCTCCAACTCGCCTGAACTACAGCAGGCCACAGCCACTTCTAGTCCTTCAGCAACCCCTCCTCCCCTCCCAACTCGAAGTACTTTTACTGCCCCCAGGTATCCAACCAGCATACCTTCACACGCTGACATAAGCCCAAGACATTCGACTGCTACCCACAGCCTCAGCTGCCAGGAGGAAGCATCCACTCTTATCGAGTTGAATGCTGAAGGTGTGCACTGTCAAACCCGGAACAAAGAAACTGCATCAGTATCGCCGTCTGAAGTGGAGGCAGGCCAGATAGTCGTCTCAGTTCCCAAGACAATTGGAGCCGAGCTGATTGAACTGGTCCGGAAAAATACTAGCCTCAGCTATGAGATGTCGAGGGTGGCAATTGGTGTGATGGTCGGACATATTCAGAGCTCTGTCCCGGAGGTGATGGACGTCATGGAGCAGATCCTGCTGTCACTGGTGGAGAACAAGGTACTGGTTATTACATGCTGCGATGGCTAAATAAATCAACATCTTTTATTTAAGGTCTGGTGCTTAACAATCTAATTATCTTCAAAACATTCCTTGTTACAAACTTGGATACATTACTGTTTTATTTCTACAGCTAAGGGATGCGGTGATTAAAAAAAGTATAAGATGATTCGAATAGAGTTTCAAGAGCATTTTCACAGTAGCTAAGTTGGCACACATTCTGAACTGCAATCATGAATGTTGTTCAGAACGCAACCTAAATTCACTGGACATTAATGCCAACCACAGAACAGCATCTCTATTTACGATGGTTCACGCATTGTCTATGATAAAAATATGTTTGGGTGAAGGGTCCCTATCGGTCAACTCCCCAAAGAGCAGAAATAATTTAAGGGGTAAATCTCAAAGTTAATTAGTCTCATCTGTCAGGATTTGCATGTAAATGTCACAGTTTGGCTAATTGTTAAATTAACAGCTGCCAATAAAAGGAAGGTAAGCTTAAGTGGCACAGCTGTAGTGAGAGTGGCCATAGTAGGTGGCAAGAGTAAGAGTGGTTCATTGAGTCTTGGGCTCAAGAGGTTTCAGTGAGAGGAGACGTCAGCCAGGATGACTGCAGGATAACGTTTGTTCTGTCCCTTTTGACACCTTTAGTTTGTTTCAGAGTGCAATGTGATCTTGGTGTAATAGTGATGGAGGCAAGTGCAGTGGGGTGCTCAGCCTGTGTGGTGCAGGTACAGGGAAAGACATCCAGTGTCCCTCAAGACTAAATCTGCAGGAGGTGCGTCCAGGTGCAGCCTCTTTAGACCTCATTAGGGAACTGAAGTTGCGGCTGGATGACCTCGGACTCGTCCGGGAGAATGAGGAAGTCGTAGATGGGAGTTATTGAGAGGTGGTCGCACCTAAGGTGCAGGCGGAGGATAGATTGGTGATCACCAAGAAAGGGAGTAGGCAGAGAGTTCATGAATCCCCTGTGGCCATTGCCTTGCAAATTAGGTGTCTAGTTTAAAGCCTCCCAGGTAGACTAATAAACCTCCCCGCAAGGATAGGGAGGCATAGTGGTGCAGTGATAGTATTGCTGCTTTACAGCACCAGAGTCCTGGGTCCTGGGTTTGGGTGCTATCTATCTGGAGTTTGTACGTTTTCCCTGTGCCTGGTGCTCCAGTTTCCTCAAACACTCTACAGACATACAGGTTTGTAGGTTGTTTAAGAAGGAACTGCAGATGCTGGAAAATCGAAGGTTTGTAGGTTAATTGGCATCCATAAAATTCTCCCTAGTATGTATAGAGCTAGTGTACAGGGTGATTGCTGGTCGGTGCAGACTTGGTGGGGTGGGGTGGGGTGGGGGGGGGGGGGGCTGAAGGGCCTCTTCACACGCTGTATCTTTAAAGTCTGAAAGTATAGGTCCCCATTCAGTTCAGGTGTGATCTGTCTGGTCCTCCTGTACAGGACACCTCTTCCCCAGATGAGATCCCATTGGTCCAAAAATCTGAAACCTTGCCCCTTGTACCAACTCCTGAGCAAACCAAATCTTCCTTATCTTATCTTATCTATCCTATTTGTCAGTTTAATATAATGTTGTTCCACAATGTGTTGACATGCCTGGTCGAGTTGTGCTTGAATGGCTCAGCAGATAATTTTGTTGGGACCTCTGGGAGAATCTGCTTTGAAATCTTCTCAAGTTATCACTTCTTTATCGCAGGACCTCAGTTCAGCATTACCCAGGGGACAAGTCTGTCAGGATGAGCAGCGGCTTGAAGTAATCTTCGCTGATCTGGCAAGACACAAAAATGATGCACAACAGAGGAGCTGGGCTTTGCATGAGGATGAGAGCATTATCTCGTGCTACCTGGAGGAACTGCTGGGCATTCTGGTGAGTGCTGGATATATAAGATAGAATTGTAGGTTACAAATTATTGCAATTGGATCACTGGTGGTTTCAGTGGTTGCAATGCAAACTCTGGGCATCCCTCTGGTATCAACCGCGTGCTGACAAGCACACTGACTCTTCAAATCGATGAAGGGATTCTGCAGAATAGGTATAATGAATCCATTGTTTTTTGGTGGATCACACCAAACTGCTGGGATGGAGTAAGCAGCAAGATCCAAGAGAATGTTTACGAGGATGTTGCCAGAACTAGAGGGGCTGAGATATGGGAAGAGGTTGGGCATGTTAAGGCTTTATTCTTTGGGGCACAGGAGGTTGAGAGCTTATAGAAGTGTATAAAATCATGAGGGGAATTGATAGGATCATTGCATAGAATCTTTTACCCAGATTTGGAGGGGAAAGATTTAATAGTAATCTGAGGGCCATTTTTTCACTCGGAGGTTGGTGGGTATATGGAACAAGCTGCCAGGGGAGGTAGTTGAGGCAGGTTGTATAGCAGCATTTGAAAGGCACTTGGACAGGTACATGGATAGGAAAGGTTTAGAGGGTTTGGGCACAATAGCTGCAAACGAGCTGAGATTAGATGGGACACCTTGCACGCCATGGACGTGTTGGATCGCAATTTCCTAACTGTATGACCGTATGAGGTCAAGGTTTTCAAATTAAGATCTGGATATTCTCTGATGCAATCAGGAAACAAAAGGCAACTGCCGCACAGAGTTGTGGAAGGTGAAATATTGGAGATAAATTGCAATGTTCAGGATTGATGAGACATTAAGTGATCGAGAAAAAAAATGTAGGTAAATGGGTGCTGAGCACTTCATCCATGATTGAATACAATTGTGGATCAAGGTGGATTGAATTGCCCTCCTCTATTTTTCGGCTATTTTTATAGCTGTTTTACCCACTCGGTGAGGATGAGGAAAAGGAGCACTAATGGCATTGATGAATGGCCTTCTTAATGTCTTATATTGACAAACAGCAGATGCTGATGGTCAGTGAGTCTCCATGGATGATTGGGTGCAATATCATAACCTCAGGATGGGCAGGATAAAGCTCAGACGGTTGTGGTCTGAAGCATGGAGGCAGTCAATCATAGGGAACTAGGCTGGTCAGTTTGATCTCACTATCTGTTTATTTCTTGCTTCTGCTTTACTAATCCTTGTCCTATTTGTTTTTGCAAATATAGCAAATATTGCCTGAAGCATGTGCTGAGTATTGAAGAGATTTCCATCACAAACTACTTTCACTCCTGTTCTTTATTTTCATAGACGGATGCAGATCCAGAAGTCTGTAAAAGGATGGTTAAGAAGAGTCACTTTGAAGCAATTCTCTCGCTTATTGCTTATTACCAAATGGTAAGAATCCAAAGCAGAGACCATGGAATGTGGAGAATGTTCATGGAGTGCAAGAATGGAGCATCTTTTATATTCTAGAGTCATACAGTGAGGAAACAGGCCCTGCGGCCCAACTTGCCCACACCTACCAATATGTCCCATCTACACTAGTCCCACTGCCTGTGTTTGGCCCATATCCCTCTAAACTTGTCCTATCTATGTACCTGTCTAATTGTTTCTTAAACATTGCGATCGTCCCTGCCTCAACTACCTCCTCCAGCTGCTCATTCCATACACCCATCACCCTTTGTGTGAAAAGGTTCCTCTTCAGATTCCTATTAAATCTTTCCCACTTCACCTTAAATCTATGCCCTCTGATTCTGGATTCCCCAAATCTGGGCAAGAGACTCTGCGTCTACCCGATCTATTCCTCTCATTATTTTGTACACCTCAATAACATCACCCCTCATTCTCCTGCGCTCCAGAAAATAGAATCCTAGCCTGCTCTACCTCTCCCTATAGCTCAGACCCTTGAGTCCTGCCCACATCCTTGTAAATCTTCCCTGCACCCTTTCCAACTTGACAAAACCTTGCCCAGCAACATGGTGCCCAGAACTGAACACAATATTCCAAATGCAACCTCATCAACATCTTATATAACTACAACATGACCTCCCAATTTCTATACTCAAAACTCTGACTGATGAAGGCCAATATGCCAAAGGTTCCAGAGTTGGTAAGCACAGAAATAGGCTCACCAGATCCATGTCAACTTTTTGGCCTTCTAGACCAGTGCTTCTTAAACTGGTGAATGGTTCACCCAAGGGCGAATACAATTATTTTGGGGTGAATTAAACTAGAGGGGTGAATGAAGGATGAATTATTTAATTTATTCAGATATCAATTGGTTTTTTCTCTATACTTAAAAAAGGCATTGCCAATAAAGTAAGCTCTTATTAGATTTAATGGCACTGGAGCTGGAAATTTGATGGGTTTTTTCTCTACCTATGGTTTTCCAATTTCAAAGTAGCAAGATATTTCCAAAATTTACTGTAATATAACCTTTTAGGAAGACCAGATGAGCTAGTGAGATCATCTCCCACCAGATCACCTACAAAATCCTGATCCTCACCTACAAAGCCCTCCACCATCTGGCCCCCCCATATCTCACTGACCTCCTCTCCCCCTACCAACCCTCACGGTCCCTCAGATCCACATCAGCCGGTCTCCTCTCCATCCACAAGTCCAACCTCCGCAGTTTTGGGGACAGAGCCTTCTCCAGGGCAGCTCCCAGGCTCTGGAACTCCCTCCCCCAACTGATCCGCAATTCCGTGTCCCTCACCATCTTCCAGTCCCGCCTCAAGTCCCGTCTCTTCACCTCTGCCTATCCTTAGCCCCACGTCCCCCTCCCTTTTCATCTGTGCATTAATTGCCTCATATTGTGTTTTGAATTGAATTCTGTCTTTACTTTGTGTACTAGTCATGTCTCTACTATTTATTTCATTCCCCTTACATGTTTTTCCTCTACCTGCTAAATTTTTGTAAGGTGTCCTTGAGACTCTTGAAAGGCACCCATAAATAAAATGTATTATTATTATTATAAATGTATAAATGGCATCACTGGAGGCTCGCTGTAGGCAACTGTTGAACTGTAACTTTACTTTGTGTTGCAATTTAGTTTCCAAAGTTGATAGTTGGCGGTATTGTGAACTTTCGGCGGGGAGAGTTGTAGAAAGTTATATTAGTTGGATACTAATATATTAAATCACATACTCCATGGTTTTTTGAGCTAGTTGTCCATGAGAAAAATTGCAGTAATCAAAGCCCGGAAGGGTAGGATGGGGCTGAAGCCCAGTGTTTAGACGTTGGAATGTTTTTTTATCATTCTAATAGAATGATTTTCCAACTCCAGTGGTAATTAAACTTTTTTTTTCAGTCCTAGTTTTCTTTGCATATTTCTAGGATGTTCAAAAAGTTGAATAAATTAAACACTTAAGAAATGAGTTGATTTATGTTTTTTGCTCATGTGACAAAATAAATTGTATATAAAATTATACACAAGGGAGAATAAGACGAAACTTACCAAAAAAACAAATTTAGTCGAGGGTGAATGAAATTTTGTGATAAAGACTCAAGGGTGAATGATGCTGAAATAGTTTAAGAAGCGCTGGTCTAGACTTTTCCCATTTGCCTGCATAAGGACTATATCTATGCCTTGCATAGAGATTCCAGCACCACGTCTGGCAGCGATACCTACCAGATATTAACTGTTCTCAGGTAAAGTAAAGCCTCAGCATTACATTCCTGTTTTTATATTCTAGCCCTCTCAAAATAAATGCTTTCCTTCCTTACTAATGATTCAACTTGCCAATTAACTTTTTGTGAATCATGCATCAGCACTTCCGTCCCTTTATACACTGTTCCCATTTACAACCTGTTGGTTAGGCTTGGATTGCTTCTTAGACCATGCATTAACAACAGTTGCCTCTTTCAAAATAAAAAAAAAGGAAATTTCATCTCTTTTTTTGAGGAAAAAAAACTAGCCAAATATGTTACTGAATTTAAGCCCAATTATTCTTCAGTTCTGTCTATTTAAAACTAGATGAAATGAAAATGCTCAAGTATAGTTTCTTTGAATCACCTACTCGTTGAGAATTTCCAAAAAGCTGCAACTGAAGCCCTGTTGAATCCAGTAACCCTGTAGTGAATAGGAAAACACATCAGTGCTGAAGTGATGCATGCTGTTGGTGAAAAGCAAGAAATATCAGATGCTGGAAATGTGAAATAAAATAATGGGGATACCAGTGTTACATTTGTAGTGTGACTTATATTTTGCTCTGTTTTGTCAAAGGAACACAGGGTTGCACTGCGTTTGTTCTTACTGAAGTGCTTTGGAGCAATGTGTAACTTGGATGCAGCCATCATCTCCACATTGGCAAACTCTGTGCTGCCCATGGAACTTGCAAGAGACATGCAGTCTGACACCAAAGGTAGGTTTGTGTATCTGAAAACTAATAGACTGTGGCTGAAAACGGCTCTGAACTGAAACACATCAACGAAGATATGCGAGCCAGTACCTTCAGCAGCCATATATGCCAAGACCATAACACCACCACAACCGTGTTTCACAGATGAGCTTGTATGCTTTGGATCTTGGGCAGTACCTTCTCTCCTCCATACTTTGCTCTTGCCATCACTCTGATATAAGTTAATCTTCGTCTCATCTGTCCACAAGACCTTTTTCCAGAACTGTGGTTGCTCTTTTAAGTACTTCTTGGCAATCTGTAACCTGGCCACCCTATTTTTGCGGCTATCTAGTGGTTTGCATCTTGCAGTGTAGGCTCTGTATTTCTGTTCATGAAGTCTTCTGTGGACAGTGGTCATTGACAAATCCACACCTTCATAAATCCATGTTGACTTTGACCGGTCTGTCACTGCTTTCCAATTGCTGCTGTCATAGCTCAGGGCTCTCCATTGCCTGGTACTGTTCTGTGGCCTCCCTCTCTGGGTCAGAATGTAGTTCTGCAGATGAGAGTTAACCAAAACCACCTGTCCTTTAGAGCCTGATAAGTGAGTGATCATCCAGGCATTGTAACGCATTCCCTTATTTCCTTTCGAGAGAGATCACTTTATATTGCATCTGCGACGGGGACTTTGGATATCAGACCCAATCCACAAGATCTGCACACTGAGGGCATTAAACCTGCAAGGTAAAACATTGCTTGCTCAATCTACACAGGTTCTCAGCACTCCCTTCTCCAGCTAAATACAAATGAGCAGTTAGTCTGGGTGTGACTCTAGAACATGGGTCAATCTGTTAGAGTCGTAGTCATACAGCGTGGAAGCCGGCCCTTCAGCCTGTTCTGGACAAGTGTAAAGCCCAGCAGGAGTCGATGATTTGCAAGGCTTGTGTTAAAAAAAAAACTGGATAATGATAATGAACACTGAGTGGAACTGACTGCCGTGTTTGATTGTGCTTTGTTGTTTTGCAGAACATCAGAAGTTGTGTTACTCTGCATTGCTGCTCACCATGGTGTTTTCCATGGGGGAACCATTGCCGTATCATCATTATGGTATGTAGAACTCTTTGGGGCACGTATCTGGAAGTCTGCACTTAATCCTTAAAAATACACAGTTGTTTTATCATGGCTTACTGCTCACAAATAACTAGCCCAGTTAAGCTACTTTTCTCTAACAGGACAACGGTGTAAGCATCGGGTTTAAACAGGGTTTAAACTGAAATCTCTTCTTTGTCACTCAGTTCAGGAACATTGCCTTTACCCATGTGAAACTGACGGATACCAAGCAGATATGTCTATTTAGACAGTGGCCAATTGTCATGCCACAGACAATAATGTGGCAACATTTGAACTAGCATTAAAGGGCACAGCTTGTGCAAGTTCCACATTACCCACTGGAAATGGTTAGCTGATGGACTTTACCATTATTCATCTTGGGCCAGCTATGATTTCCTTATTACCGTACTAAGCCTGCTGAGTTCCGGTCACTCATTAATTTTGAATGTGCGTGCGTTAGCTGTGCACCGATTTAGTGATCTTGGATCCATTGCAGACCCAAAACACAATCTCTCATGAAGTAATGAACACAGATGACCAGTGACACTGAGCTCAAAGAAGATGGACAATTGTACTGCATTTTACCAGTAAATGAGGGGCGGAACAGCTTTCTTATCAGTAAGGAGTCTTTAGGAGTAATTATAAATCATAGAGCATTTCAGAATGTCTATGATAAGGTGCCACGCGTGAGGCTGTTAAACAAGTTAGGAGCCCGTGGTATTTGAGGCCAGGAACCGGCATGGATAGAGGAAATGCTGACTGGCGGAAGGCAAAGCGTGGGAAGAAAGGGGGGCCTTTTCTGATTGGCTGCTGGTGAGTGGTGGTGTTCCATAAGGGTCCGCTACCTTTCATATTATAGTGAATAATAGGGATGATAGAATTGATCGCATTGTGGCCAAGTTTGCAAATGATACGAAGAGCAGGTAGTGTTGAGGAAGAAGGGAGTCCGCAGAAGGATTTGGACAGGTTGGGAGAGTGGACAAAGAAGTGGCAGATGGAATACAGCAGAGTAAAATGTACAGTCATGCACTTTGGTTGAAGGAATAAAGACGTAGACTATTTTCAATAAGGGGGGAAGATTCAGAAATCAGTGTAAAGGGGCTTGGAAATGCTGGATTCCTAAAAGGTTAATTTGCTGGTCTAGTTACTGGTAGAGATCTATGTTACTCCAACATTTAGTGTCAACCTTCAGCTAGAAAGGTTAGTGGCTACTAATGCTTGGCATTTGGCTACCTTGTTATTTTGGTATGGTCTGTCTTTCTCTTTAGTAATAATCCATTTTACCTTGTCTCCCTCGTTTGAAAGGTTTATGTCTTCCAGATATACTATCTCTTCAAAGGAAAAGAATGGAATCATAAAATCAGAGAAGTATTTGACAAAAAGTGAACCCATTTAGCCCCCTCCGCAATCTTTTAATCTTGGTTACTTCCCCTCTACTCGTTTCAATCAAGATGAAGAGTCATGTACTGAAGTAGGGTCTCGGCTCGAAACGTTACCAATCCCTTCTCTCCAGGGATGCTGACTGTCCTGCTGAGTTACTCTAGCTTCGGTTTAAACCAGCATCTGCAGTTCCTTCCTACACATGTACTAAAACATCATCTATCCATTTCCCTCCATACATGTTATCCAACCTGCTGAGTCCATCACAGCAGCTGTCCTCTTTTTGTCCATTTAGTCCCTATTTGTTGCACTTAAAGGAAAAATATCCAGTTTAATTCTATGTCCTACATTTTGATTCTCGGCCTTCTAGGTTTCTGGCAACAAAAGTGTTCATCTGAACATATACTGTTGGTTTCTGCCTCTGCCATCATCTCAGACATGCATTCGGACTGAAACCATTCTCCCCATCTTCCTCTAATCACTGTCCAGGCTGTTGCTTATTGATGTCTATTCCAAGCTGGAGCCTTATAATTTTGTACTAGCCAAGAGAATTCTTCACCTCTTTCTGTGAAAATAAAATAACTCCAATCAGTCAGTCCAATTAATCTTCACTGCAGCAATGTTCCCATCTGTTAGTTATTTTTAGTTTAGAGATATAGTGCTGAAACAGCCCTTCGACCCACCAAGTCAGTGCCGACAGTGATCCCGTACACCAACACTATCCTACACACGCTACAAACCATTTTACAATTTTTCCAAACCAATTAACCTACAAATCTGTACAACTTTGGAGAGTGGGAGGAAATTGAAACTCTCGGAGGAAACCCACGCAAGTCATGGGAAGAACGAACAATCTCTGTACAGACAGCACCCGTAGTCAGGATCGAACCCGGGTCTCTGCCGCTGTAAGGCAGCAACACTACCACTGTGCCATCGTGCTGCCCCATCCGGGCCAGAATCAAGCTCCAATCATAGGCAACCTAGTCTTCCAATAATCTTTTTAATATATTTATCTTGGAATCTTGGAAACTTTATTGTCATTCAGACCTTTCGGTCTGAACGAAATGTTGTTGCCTTGCAGTCATACATATAATAAAATAACAAAACACACAATAAACACAAATTTAACATCCACCACAATGAGTTCACCAGACACCTCCTCACTATGATGGAAGGCAAAAATCTTGTCTTTTTACCTTGTTTTATAGATTTACCTTGTTTTATTGATCAACGTAGAAATAAAATAATGTCTCACCTATGTTTGCAGAACACTTAAACTCGGATTTCATCCAATTTCTCCTGGATGTGATTGAGGATGGACTACTCTCTGATTCCACTGAACAACTTCCAGACTTGTTTACGAACGTCCTGCTTTCTTTCAATCTCCATATGCTCGGTGCGTTAGTCTCAGATTATTAGTTGTTTAATAATTCATTCATTTCTTGGGATGTAGGACATCCAACATTTATTGCTTCCTTGTTTTCCTGGAGAAGGTATGGAGAGGCTCCCCCCCCCCCCTCCCCCTACACATATTATAGCCCTCCCATGAGGGAGGTCACAGCCATTTTGAATGTGCTTGCAGTAGCTGTGCACCATTGGAATCACCTAGGCCACTCATGAGGTACAGTGTATCAGTGCCACTATTGGGGACAGATGATCTACCCAGTGTACCAGTGTCAGTGGCCGGGGACAGACGATCTGTGCAGTGTCAGTGATTACGGACAGATGATGAGTCATACAGCATGGAAACAGGACCTTCAGCCCACCATGCCCACACTGACAAAGATGCCTACACTAGTCCCACCTGCCTGTGCTTGGCCCTAATCTCTCTAAACCTTGCCATGCCAAAATGTCTTTTAAATGTTCTAATAGTACCTGCCTCAACTACCTCCTCTGGCAGCTTGTTCCATATACCCACCACTCATTGTGGGAAAAAGTTGTCCCTCAGTGGGCATGGGACAACCATTAAATCTATTAAATCTGTCCCATTACACCTTAAACCTATGTCTTTTGGTTCTTAATTTCCCAACTCCATGTAAAAGACCATGCATTTACTCTATATATTCCCCTCAACCTATACACCTCTATAAGATCACCCCTCATCCTCCTGCACTCCAAGAAATAAAGTGCTAGCCTGCGCAACCTCTCCCTTTACTCCGCCATTCAATCATGGTTGATCTATCTTTCACTCTGAAGCTCACTCTCCTGCCTATGCCCCATAACCCCTGACACCCATATTAATCAAGAATCTAGCCATTTCTGCCTTAAAAATGTCCATTGATTTGGCCTCCACGGCCTTCTTTGGCAATGAATTACAGAGATTCACCATCCTTTGACTGAAGACATTTCTCCTCACCTCCTTTCTAAAGGTACGTCATTTAATTCTGAGGCTATGACCTCTGGTCCTAGACTCCCACTAGTGGAAACATCCTCTTCACAACCATTCTATCCAAGACTTTCACTATTTGCCGTTGTGCAGTTCCCGTTTGTCCCTGGTCGCTCACTCTCCCACAGCTCACCACTACCACCATTCTGCCGAGGAAACTCCGCTCTCCTGTTGCTGCCATGCTCCTTATTCAGCATGGCATGTCTTCATTGCCAGCGTTCACTCATTCTATGTTACTGTTGATTTGCCCGCTTTATAATGATTTAATCTGTAATTATGAGCAGGGAAAGTCTGGGCAACTTCCCCCTTTTTCCTTCCTCAGCCCCAATGTCCTTCCTTTGACCAATCTCCCATTACATCATGTGTATAGAAACATAGAAAATAGGTGCAGGAGGAGGCCATTCGGCCCTTCGAGCCATTCAATATGATCATGGCTGATCGTCCCCTATCAATAACCCATGCCTGCCTTCTCCCCATATCCCTTGACTCCACAGGCCCCTAGAGCTCTATCTAACTCGTTCCTAAATCCATCCAGTGACTTGGCCTCCACTGCCCTCAGTGGCAGGGAATTCCATAAATTCACAACTCTCTGGGTGAAAAAGTTTTTTCTCACCTCAGTCTTATGTTATATTACCTCCGCATGTGTTCTCCCTGCGGAAACTGCACATAGGTGCTTTTTGTGGGGGGTTTTCTCCCACTTAGTTATTTTCCTAACTGTCACCTCTCCTGGGAGCCTACACCTTTCTTAGGTCTTGCAGGTTCTAGCTTTGCTTGATATTGTATTGTCTTTTGGTTATTCCCTAAATAAGTGGGAAAATAACGTTGAAGGTGTACATTTGATGTTAGAATCCAGTTCGATAATTTTGTAATTTTGATGTTGAATAGAAGGCGGATAGACAGCCACAAGATTGGATTCCACCAGGTGGTGCTGCTGCTGCCTGCAGCTGGCACCCAGAGTCCTTTCTGGGGGAAATGAATTCATTTAACCTCAGTTGAGATTTCATAGATACAATGCATATCAAATATTTATTGCATTTTGGAAAGTTTAATTACGTTCATCAATTAAATTAATATGTTTCACACATCTTTCATTTGAGGGCAACAAAATACTTGTGTGGCGTTACTCCCGAAACGTCACCCATTCCTTCTCTCCAGAGATGCCTCCTGTCCCACTGATTTTCTCCTGCATTTTGTGTCTACCTTCCCTGTGACCTTGTGGGTTTGCTCTGGGTTTACTTTAGAGATATAGCATGGAAACAGGTCCTTTGGTCCACCAGGTCTGCACCAACCATGATCACCACGTACACTTAACACTATCCTCCACACTAGGGATTTTACAATTTTCCCCAACTTACGATCAACTTACAAACCTGTACATCTTTGGAGTGTGGGACAAAACCGGAGCACCCTGAGAAAACCCACAAGGTCACAGGGAGAACGTAAATCTCTGTACAGACAAGACCCATAGTCAGGATCGAACCAAGGTCCCTGGTGCTGCAAGGCAGCAACTCCACAGCTTTGCCACTGTGCCGCCAAATGCCCAGTTTTCATGCTCGGCAAATGTTGTCAAATAAGAATAATCACAGAGAGACACCCAGCAGATGAACAGAAAGCGGAAACTCCACAGTTTGGGAGTGAGGGGTAGGCCATGTAGAATGGGGATGAGGAAACACTTTTTCACCCAGAGAGTTGTGAATCTGTGGAATTCTCAGCCTCTCTGGATGCTTTCAAGATTGTTAGCTAGAGCTCTTAAAGATAGCGGAGCCAAGGGATATGGGGAAAAGGCATGTATGGGGTACTGATTGTGGATGATCAGCCATGATCACAGTGAACGGCGGTGCTGGTTCGAAGGGCCGAATGGCCTACTCCTGCACCTATTGGCTATTGTCTATTGCCAAAATGTATGCGTAAGTGCACAACACTTTTTCAGTGCTCAAAATAAAAATAAAAATATTGAGGATAAATCCAAGCCCGGAGGAAAAGTTGCAGTCAGACAGATACAGCAACAAACACGCTGAGTCTGCACTGTCCATCGACCACCCGTTTACTAATCCAACCCAAAGCTACTTATTCTCCCTGCATTTTCAATAAACCCTCCCCCATCCTAGATTCCAGCACTCACCTATACACTAAGGACAATTTACATTAGTGAGTTAACCTACTCACCCACACGTCTTTGGGATAGGGAAGGGAATTGGAGCACCCGTAGGAAACCCAGACAGTCACAAGAGGAACATATAAACTCTTAGACAGTCCCAGAGCTTAGGACTCATCAGATCTATGGAGCTTTGAGGCAACAATTCTACTAGCTGAATCACTGTATTTCCTCTCTGTAGTAAACTGCAACCAAATACCAAGGACAATAAATAATAACCCATTGTCACGTCCATTTTCACTTATCCAGATTACCCATTCGTGCCACAAGTGCTGACATATTCTGTGTCCATAACTAAAAGCAATTCCACAATAAATAAATCCACACAGTTTGGTTTTTAAAGCAACATTTATGGGCCATTATAGCAATCATTGCCTTCTCAGAGTTTTAGTGGTATTATTAAGTGGTACTCTCTTTGCAACTTAAAACTAACATATTTTCCTCTCTTTTTAAATTCTGACCTGAAGAATGAACTTTGTTTCTCTCTTTGGAGGCAACCTCTCCTGCTGAGTATTTCCAACATTTTCAGATTTTATTTCAAATTGCCCACTTCATCAGTATTCTGATTTTCCTGGTTTGATTAACACCTTTGTCCTGATAATCAAATTAATGTTGCCTGTGCATCAGACATCTGGGTGCTGTCCACGTGGAATTTGTTCTCCCCTTAACAATGTGGGCTCTGTTGGATGTGGATGTGGATGTGAAGAGGATGTTTCCACTCATGCGGAGAGTCTAGGACTAGAGGTCGTAGCCCCAGAATTAAAGGACGTTCTTTTAGGAAAGAGATGAGGAGGAATTTCTTTGGTCCGAGGATGGTGAATTTGTGAAATTCTTTGCCACAGAAGGCTGTGGAGACAAAGTCAGTGGATAGCTCTTAAGTCAGAGTTAGATAGATTCTTGATTAGTACGGGTGTCAGATTATGGGGAGAAGGCAGGAGAATGGGGTTAAGAAGGAGAGATAGATCAGCCATGATGGAATGGCGTAGACTTGATGGGCCGAATGACCTAATTATACTCCTATCACTTACGATCTCCCCCCCACCCTTCTGATTCTTCTTTCCTCCCACATCCTAAACATGTGCAGGCCGATAAGCTAATTGGTCAATGCTAAATGTCCCTTACGTGCAGGTGAGTGGTAGAATCTGGGCTGAGTTGGTGAGAATCTGGGTAGGTTAGGTTTTAGGGAAAGTCGTTGTGGAACGGGTTGAATTGCACCGAGAGCCAGCACACACTCTGAAAATATTCACCAAAACATGGCAAAAGAATGCTCAATGCTGAATGTGCATGTACTAGAGCAACAGGCGATGTTGCCACGAAGAGGCTTTCTTGCAGATCTAATCATTCCCCGGAAGACCTAAACATTCCCTTAAAAAGAGATTCTCCAATGTACTCGGACTGGAACTCGTCTGAACCAAGGCGACCTACCGCAGTTGACAAGTGATGGAGTAAAAGCGGTGGCTCTCTGTGTTGTGCTAACTGAATTCTATTGTACCTACAGTGCCATCTAACAACATCATCATGAAGACATTGGTTAAGCGAGAAAATGTGAAGGTGTTCACTGAGAAAATACTGCTGCTGTTAAATCGAGCAGGTGAGCATCATATCTGGAGGTATGGTTTTAATTATGTTTGCTCTGCATGTGATCAGTGACTCCCACATCCCTCTGTATATTAATTGCATTGTTTGAGACGCAAGCACAATATATGTCACAACGACACACAGCAAAACTGAAAAAACAGCACATTCTATGTTTACCCAATCATTATGCTCTGTTTCCACTTTTAAAGCAATGGTGAAATACAAATGAATACATCCAATGAAGAAGTTCCCAAGGATCTCGGGGGCAGGGAGTTCCAAAATTTAGACCAGGTGCTGATGAAACAATACAATATATTGCCAACTAAGGATGGTCTATGACGTGGAGGAGAACCTGCATGTGATGGCTGGCAATGGTCATTTCTACCAATGCTAACTTGGACAGATGCATCTGTCACAGGTAGATAGGTGAAGATGAGTCATATAGTTTTAGCCCTCTTGTTGGTTCACCCACTTCCTACCACAGTCCCAGGCTGGCAGCCATATCCTTCAGGACCTGGTCTGCTTGCCCAGTCGTGGTCTTACCATACTGGTCATTGGATATTGAAGCCCTAACTAAATACAGTGCCTCTTTTGAGGGGTGTTCAACATGGACAAGCACTGATTCATTGGGTGAAGGAGGGCAGGAGGTGGTTAAATAGGAAGAGATTTTCCTGCCCATGTTAGATTCAATGCCATGAGATTTCATACTGGAGTTAATGTTGAGGACTTGGAGGCCAACTCTCTTCTGCTTCTTGCAGGTGTATTAACGTGTTGTCCCAATTACCGGCTGTCCTGTTTGCTATATCTAAATAAATCTATTGCGTACTTATGAAACAGGATTTAAATTCCAGACGTAGAGAGTTGAACCTGGTGCCCAGATTATACATTCCTCAGTGTTAACCAAATGGTGATTTAACTGCTGGGTTATCATGTCCATGGCTGGTTCTGAATTTAGCTCCAAGAAGTTTGTATCAGATAATATTCTGCAGATAATATTAAGGATATCAGGTAATAATAAGGATTTGGATCAAGTGTTTGGATCAAGGAGGTGCTGAAGGTCCTGACGTGTATGAAGGTAGACAAATCTCCCGGGCCTTATCTGATATAATCGAGGACACTGTGGGAAGCTAGAGAAGAAATTACAGGTGTCCTGTCTGAGATTATGAGTCATCATTAAATATGGGTACGGTGTGGAAGACTGGAGAGTGGCAAATGTTGTGCTTCTATTTAAGAAGGGCTGCAGGGAAAAGGCTGGGAACTACAGGCTAGTGAGCCTAATATCTGTTGTCGGAAAGTTACTAGAGAGTATTCCGAGGGATAAGATATGCATGGATTAGGAGTGCAAGCGCTAGTTAGCAATAGCAGCATGGTTTTGGACATGGAATATTGTGTCTCATGAATCTGATTGAGTTTTTTTGAAGATGTGACCAAAACGGTTGATGAGGACAGAGCTTTAGACTCTGTATCAGTGGATTTCAACAAAGAATTTGACAAGGTTCCACATGGTAAGCTGCTCTGGGAAGTTTAATGGCATGGGACCCAAGGAGAGCTAGCTGACAGGATAGAAAATTGGCTTAAGGGAAGGAAACAGGGTGATGATGGAAGGTTGCTCTTCGGTCTGGACGCCTGTGACCAGTGGTGTGCTTCAGGGATATGTCATCTATATCAATGATTTAGCTGAGAATGTATAAGGCATGATTAGCAAGTTTGCAGATGACACTAAAGTGGGAGGTATTATAGATAGAACTTGACCAGTTGGGTTGGGCAGAGAAATGGGTGATGGAATTTAATACAGAGAAGTGCGAGGAGTTGCATTTTGGGCAGTCTAACACGGGCAGGACCTACACAGTGAATAGCTGGGTTCTGGGGAGTGTTGTAGAGCAGAGTGATCCAGGAGTGCAGATGCATAGATCCTTAAAAGTGGTATTACAAGTAGATAGTATGGTCAAGAGATTTTCTGTCCATGGCCTTCATCAGTCATGGTATTGAGTAGAGAAGTTGTGAGGTCTTGTTACAGTTGTATAAGACATTGGTGAGGCTACAGTTATAGTATTGGGTTCAGTTTTGGTCACCATGTTATAAGAAAGATGTTGTTCGGAAGTGTCAAGAGAAGATTTACCAAGATGTTGCCACGACTCGAGGGCCTGAGCTATAGAGAGAGATTGAACAGGCTCGGACTTTATTCCTTGGAGCGCAGGAGGACAAGGGGTGAGCTTATAGAAGTGTATAAGATCATGAGAGGAATAGATCAGGTAAATGCACAGAATCATTTGCCCAGACTAGGGGAAATGAGAACAAGAGAATAGGCTTATGTTGAGGGGGGAAAGATTTCATAGGAACCTGAGGGGTAACGTTTTTACACAAAAGGTGGTGGATGTATGGAACGAGCAGCTGGAGGAATGAGTCAAGTTCTATCCTGTTTTTTCTTCCAGCTGACTCTTGCCTACAATCTCAGATGCACTTAGTTTACTTTTAGTTTAGAGATACAGCATACAGGCCCCTCTGCGGATTTGGTTCTTGGGATCCAAATCCTGTATATGGATTTTGGGAAGGAGATAGATGTGGGCGAAGGATCCATCTATGAAAGCGGGTGGGGTGGGGGGGGTGGGGGTGGGGGGGTGGGGGTGGGGTGGGGGGGGGGGGGTTAGAACCACATTTACTGAAACAAGAGGACATCTTGGATGTCCTTGAATGGAAAACATATGCGCTGGAGACAGAGAAATTGTGAGCAGGAGATAGCGTCTTAAAGGCAGGGTGAGAGGAGGTGTAATCCAGGTAACTAGGAGTGATGCATTTGTAGTAAACATCAGTAAATAGGCTGTTCTCTGCGACAGGACTCAAAAGAAAATTTGTTGAGGATGAGAATAAGTTCCACCATCCACCAGGGGAGTGTTAATAAAGTGAAACTGATTGGGTTTCAGTTCAAGGAAGAACCGGAGGGCTTTGAGATGTTCCTGTTGGGGAATGGAGATGTAAAGGCACTGGGCTTCCTTGGTAAAGATTAGGCAATGGCCGCCTAGATATTGAAGGTAATTGAAGTTGTTGATGGGTATGTGAGGTGTCTCGGACGTTGGTGGAACCACATCTGGAGCTCTTTTTAACCACATCTGGAGCTCTGGTCAGACTGCACCTGGAACTCTGGTGGGACAGCACCTGGAGTTCTGATGATAACAGATATTGGTCCCTTGACCCAGTGAAGTATCTACTTGCCATGGAGGGAATGTGGTGACGATTCACTGCTGATTTGTCATGCGGCACATAATCAAAGTAAACTGGGACTTCATTCTCCACAGTTTAGAAGAATGACAGGAGAGCTCTTTGCTAAAAGGGATTGGCAGGGCGTGTGTTGGGAGAATGAAGACCAGGAGCATGGACACTGCTTCACTGTAGGGGATAGGCACTTTAGTGCTAAAGTGGGCAGGGGAACAATTGAAATTCTCTCCCGGGTGGGCTGTGAAGTTCTTTCAAAACAGATCAATAAATTGCAGGATGTGGAGGGGTTTGGGGATCAGGGAATGGTACAGGAAATATGTTGAAGTGAGTGGGGGCAATTCATGAGAGACTGGAAGTACATGTCCTGGTTCATGGAAAAGTGATTTAATCTGCATATGTGAAGCTGGACCACATGTATGCTGGCTCTCAAATAGCTGCAGTGATCCCATGGTGTCACTGGTTTATAAGATGCTTTAATTTATTCCACAACAATTAGCATGTGGCACAAACTATCAAAGAAAGGGTAACTACACACAACAACCACCAAGGACTACCTTCACCATGAACTTCCAAAGTTTGAACTGTTTCTAAGATGTGTTCTGTGCACCAAGGTAATGTCCACCTCTCCCTTGCCTCTTCAGATGATCCTGTCAGTATCTTCAAGCACCAGCCGCAGCCACCCCACTCGGTGCTCAAGTTCCTGCAGGATGTATTTGCTGACAAAGACACTGCAAGAATCTTCTACCGGACCGACATGATGGTTATGATCGACATAATCGTGCGGCAGGCATCGGACCTCTCTCCGGGAGAAAAGGTCAGGACACTGAGTTGATTAAAAAGGATTTCTCACCATTATAACTAGCTGGCTTTCACCAGAACTTTCAAAGTCGGAGAATGATGCAGCTTGAAAACATGCCCCGACACCTGTGATGGAAAGCTCATCATCTAGCGTTATACAGCATAGGACCAAGCGCAGGCAAGTGGGACTAGTGTAGCTGGGACATTGTTGGCCGGTGTGGGCGAGTTGGGCTGAAGGGCCTGTTTCCACACTGTATGACTCTATGACTCTAAACCGAAGCCCTTCAGCCCAACTCATCCACGCTGCCCAAAATGCCCATTTAAGCTAGTTCCATTTACCCACAAAGGTTCAAATCCAACTAAACCTTTCCTATCCCTGCACCTGCCCAAATGTTTTTTAAATGTTTTTATCATACCATGTATTATGGCCTCAACCATGTATTATGGGCAGCTCGTTCAATATACTCACCACTGTATGTATGAAGAAGTTGTACTTCAGAACTCTTTAAAATATTTTATATCTCACCTTAAACCTATGCCCTCCAGTGTTTGATTCATCCTTCCCTGGGAAAACAAACTGGGCATTCACCTGATGCTCCTCATGATTTTTACAATGGGAGATAGTGCCTTGCGAAGTTGATTGAGTATTTTGAAGATTGATGAGGGCAAGGTTGTAAACATTGTCTATTTGGACCTGCAAGGCCTTTGATATTGTTTCACATGATAGGCTGCTCTGGAAAGTTGGTTCTTTGGTCCACTGAGTCCACGCCAACCATCTGATCACGCTAGTTCTATGTTATCCCACTTTTTCATCCATGCCTTACACACGAGAGGCAATTTACAAAGGCCAAATTAACTGACGAATCTGCACGTCTTTGGGATGTGGGTGAAAACCGGAGAATCCACAGGAAACCCACACAGTCACAGGGAGAACATGCAAACTCGATACAGCCAGCACTCGAGGTTGGGTTTGAACCTCGGTCTCTGGCACAGAGAGACACCAGTTCTGCCAGCTGCACAATAATAGCGTTTAAGAGGCTTTTATATAGACACATGAATATACAGGGAATAGAGGGGATATAGATCATAGGCAGACAGAGGAGGTTGGTTTAATTGGACATCATGTTTGATGCAGGCATCCTGTCCAAATATGGTGTTCCTGTGCTCTACTGTTCTATGTTCCTGTCGATGATGAGACTTTCTACAGATGTGCCTCGAAGATGCCTTTCTTCTTCTGAACCATGGAATCCCCTCTACTGGACTGGACCAAGCCCTGGCCAGTGATTTCCCTTCCCCATAAGTAACCACAGGCACTGACAGGCAAAAATGGGGGTGTGAGGAGAGGTGGTGGTGTCCATTCACAGACACAAGAAACTACACATGCTGGAACCTGGAGTATTAAATGGTATCTCTATTAATAGCAGAACACTCTTATTTGATTCTTTCTTTGGTCACACACTGTAATAGTATATTTTACAGGGAAACAATGTGAATGTGCAAACCAGGACACTGTTGGGAAGGGAGCCTGGGAACTGGGGAGCCAGTGAGTGGGAAGGATGAGGGGGAATAGACACCTCTTAGAATGAATGGAAACATGCAAACATTATTCCATGAGCCAGATGCTGAACTATCATTATTTCCAGTCAAGTCAAGTCACACACACATACAAGATGTGCAGTGAAATGAAAGTGGCAATGCCTGCGGATTGTGCAAAAACAACAAAACAGAACCTAACAGAACCAGTATTTACATTTTAGAAAAATGAAAAGACACAACACAACAGTAAATTAGTCCCTGGTGAGATAAGAGTTTACAGAAAGTCCAAGAAGTAGGAAACCAAAATATCAGAGTTAGCCTTGATCATCGCACAGTACATAGCAGGAACAAGCCTTTTTGCCCACATTGTTTGTGCCGAACATGATGGTAAATTAAACTAATCACCGGTGGTACAGTGGCGCAGCGGTAGAGTTGCTGCCTGACAGCTCCAGTGACCTGGGTTCGATCCTGACTATGGGCGCTGTCTATATGGAGCTTGTACCTTCTACCTGTGACCACGTGGGTTTTCTCCGGGTGGGTTTCCTCCAACATTCCAAATATGCGCAGGTTTGTAGGTTAATTGGCTTCTGTAAATTGGAATAGTTTGGTACTTGTCTTGAACTTGTGTGTGAGTTGTGGTGGACTTCACCCACAATACTTGTTCTCCTACTTGTTCCCACAGATCAGGATGGAGTACCTGTCGTTGATGCACGCCATAATCCGCACAACTGACTACACCTGCCACCGACACCGCTTCCCTGACCTGCAGATCACTTTCCAGCGAATCCTGGCTGAGGAAGAAAATGACCAGGCATGCCAGATGGACAAACTGATCGTCACTGAGATTTACAAAGAATTTCCAGACTTTGTTGTTGAGAATTAACTCAGGAATTCTTATGCCATAAGTATGCAATATGCAAATACTTGAGAGACTTGCTGGTGTGGTTTGTCTGCTAAATTTCTGGTCCCTATTTGACGGTGTGCTTTAAGCTGCAACTGAACCCAAAGCCTTTTGCAGCCTTAGAATCAGTTTCTGATTTCTTTGCCTTCTCCAGTTGCTACAGAAATGGTGGAGCATTGTGACTAACCGTTATTGCTAGACTATATAGATTGCCATCATGTCCAGAACCTCAGTAATTCTAAAGTAGAAAAGCCATGTATTTATGTAACTACTAACCCAAGAGAGCGCAACATTGGAGGGGTAGATTTAATGTACTTTGACATCAAATTATTTCTGGAAATTGTTGGCCCCATGGTTTCCAAGGCTTAGCTAACTGGCAGGTATGCAACCAGCAGATCGGATGCTCGACACACAGTGATGCCACCGTGAGTTTAAAAAAACTGCAATGATCATTGGTCATTGTGGGCATTATCAATGAGGGTACAATTATAGCAGTTTGATGATGCAATCTTAACTTTACCAAAGTAACACCCATCACTTCACGATTGTGGCTGGAACTTGAAGAGTTTAGCAAATTGTTTTGCTGACTGTCAACTTTTTGTGCTGACAGAGTTAACACTTTTCTCTCTGACAGCTTTACAGAGCATGGCAGCATGCCCAGGTTGTATCACAGTGATACACACAACCTGGGTACCCAGAACCGACTAATGCTAGTATTGTAGATACATTTCTCTGCGATATTGCTGTCAGAAAATGCCAGCTAACTATAACAGAAGGTGGAATTTAGAGATTTCTTGGATTGCCCTCCCTCATCGATGTGAATGGAGAGTTTGGTTGCTAATTCCACGTTAGCCCTCACTTCCACTACACGAGTTAAGATCAAAGATTGGAGTATGACAGAGAACTGTTGATTAATCACCTAGGGCTTTTGGCCAGTGCTGGCATTTACTGTTTAAAACCTGCTGCTCACAGATTGGCAGCTGTGTAGCGCTAAAGCTCCCAGCTGTTGTTACTGAGGTAGCTTCCTGAAGCAGACACCATCTTTGGGCCTTATCACCTGCTCAGAGGGCAAGGAAACACGGGTGTATTAAACAGACCAGGGTACTGTGGTGTGAACTGACTGAGCTCAACGACCACTCCAAAACATGTTCCTCTCCCCCTGTGTCAACCTGTACTTTATGCAATCAGCAGCTTTCTGTGTACAAACTGCCCCATGATGGTCGGCTGGCACGGCTGCTGACACCGCTGCTTGCAAAACCTAACCAAATGCTTCAGTTTAAGTAGCCTCAAGAGAATGGCGGTGATGGTGTTGATATGAGATGGAGTGAGAGGCCAGTCACTCGTTGCCTGCTAATCTTCTCAGGATGTGCGAAGGACATATGTAGCTTGCCCTCTGAGCAATCCAGCAGTGACGTTGTTGTTGGGAGTGTGCAGGACATGCTGTTGCCTGCAAGAGCCTGCCCCTCCCGGTTTCCAGTGCTGCTTGCTATTTGGTATTCCACTGCTCATAGTCATTATAATTAAAGCAGCTGCAACCACAGCTTGTACCTGGTATTCTCTCTCTCTCTCTCTCTCTCTCTCTCTCCCCTGGCATGCACTGCCATTTTTGAATTATTTGGCGGGTTTTCCGTTATGGCATTTTATGATGAGTTATATCCCCCCCTGACCACTACAAGGGTCTGCCCCCACCTTCCTCGAGACTCTCCCCCCCCTCTCCGAGAATCTCTCCTCTGCCAGATGGTTAACACCTCCCCCCTCCCCGAGGTTTCCTCCACCCTCCCCATGGACTCTCTTCGTGCTGCTATCCAGACTGGTGTTTTGCCTTGCTGCCATTTTTCTGCATCACTTCTCTTAACATCTGTAAATTGATTCACATTGGATATTGTCAAATGACTGGGGCTCCTCCGTTCCATGTCCAATGCCCTAACCCTATCCCTCCGTCCTCGCTGCCCTGTCCCCTATGCCCACCGCCCGACCCCGTCCCATCTTCTCCGTTCCAGAACTCTGTCCCCACCGCCCTGTGCCCACTCCCTTGTGGTCACTCCCCTGTGCTCACCTTCCCGTCCCCACTTCTTCATTCCCACCACTCTCTCCACTCTATGTCCACGATTGTGACTGTGGTCATTGTCTTTGGGAAGCTGGGTGGAGTACACCCTCTAGTCTACATTAATAGTGCTGAAGTGGGGATACCTTCAGGTTCCTAGGCATAAATTAATGAGGGCAATACAGTTGATTTGGTTTCCTTGGACTTCCATGGTTCCACATGGGCGACATATCCAGAAACAATGCCTGTAGAATCCCAAGATGATAGTAGGATACAGGACATATGTGCTGGGGAAGACACAACGTGCTGAAATAACTCAGTGGGTCAGGCAGCATCTCTGGGGAACATAGACGGGTGACATTTCGGGTTGGGACACTTGGAGTAAGCACTGGGACCCTTGCTGTTTGAAATACAGGAGATACAATTAGTAAGTTTAAAAAATTAAAAAAGCAGTTGACACAAAATCTGAATAGTGAATAGGCTAGTGAGTCTATAGAATGATATTGATCAGCTGCTAGATTAGGTAGAACAATGGCAGGTGGAATGTAATCTTGCTAAGTGCAAATGATTCCTTTCACTGAGGTCAAATAAAACAAGCACATAAATAAATGAAAGGTGGAGCCCCTTCAAAGTATTGTGGAATAGAGAGTACAAGTTAAAAGTCTCTGAGGTGTCAGCACAGATAGTCAGATGAAAAATACATATAGAAAGCTAGGTTTCATACACGAGGGAATTGAGTTTAAGAGCAGGGAAGTTTTAGTACATTGGTTTAGCCACATCTGGAATATTGTGTGCCGTTTTGGTTGTCACTCGAGAGAGAGGACATGGTTGACAGGGGATATAAAGAAGAATTTATTTCACCTAGAGGGTGGCTGGAATTTGGAACACACTGCTGAAAAGTTAGGGAAGACTCCGAATATTTAATTATTTAGGTGGCCATGGACCAAGTGCTGGAAAATGTGGTGAGTGTAGAGGGGTACATGGATGTGGTACAACTCCATCACCAGGATTCTAATTGTCCGTTAAGCTGGTGATCTACTAGTCATCCCCGCCTCCTATACACTTGGAAGACCTGGACAACTTACGACAGGATACCTCAAGATACCTCTGCGCAGAATTATCCAGAGCCACTAATATCCCTTATCATGTCACAGTCAGTGTCATCTCCCAGGACAATGTACCTAGTATGTGGCCCCAGTTACACTGTCTGGTCTCCTGGGCTATCCAATATCAGCCTCCCGAAACACACGCATTTTTCCAACCTCGTCACTGGCAGTAGATTAACAGGCAGAAGCAGGGGCTCGAGGATGTGTTTGAGGACCCCTGGACACATAGCATGCTCTTGCCGGCCTGTCATCGCTTGGTGCAGCAAGTCAAACGTTCATGGAGGCAACAAGGACTTAAGCCTCCACAACAGGTGCCATGAAGCCCAGTGAGGGCAGCACAGTGTCAGATCATCTCTAGGGGCATCTACCCATCGGGCACCTGGCCTGTCAGAGGCGATGTGCGGCCCCACACTGGCCGCAGTATTCACCTGGAAATCAACAGAGTGGAATGGATGCCAGTCGTCCCACCAGGGGGAGGAGCCCAGGTGAGGTATTGGACCCAAGTGTGACTTTAAAATGGTCCATGGATTGTAACCCAGGGTTCACCAATAGAACTGATAACATATTGATAATGGTGTGTGGTTTGGAGGGCAACTTCCAGGTGGTGATATTACCATGCTTTTGCTGCCCTTGGCCTGCTGGCTGGTGGAGACGGGGGTTTCAAAAGTGTTGTCTGTGGAGCATTGGTGAGTTGCTTAACTGCAACATGTAAATGGTACAAACTGCTGCTACTGAGGGCAGTACAAGTCGTTGGTGGAGTAAGTGAAAGATTGTTGGTATGGCGCCTAACAATCTGGCATTGTTGGTGTAGTGCCTAACAAGTCCTGCAGAGTGTAGAGCTTCCTGAGTGCTGTAGATGTTGAACATGCAGGCAAGCGGAGAGTATTCCATCATACTCTTAACTTGAGCCATGTCGATGGTGAGTAGGCTCTGGGAAGTTGGCAGATGAGTTACTCACTATACTTCCAGTGAACTCTCCAGATGCATCCCATATTTGCTCTGTTCATGTGTCCCTTTTAGTATGGTGCCCTCCAGTTGAAACTGCCTCTTCCATTCATCCCATCATAATGTAAATGTTTCTCAGAATTAAGCTCCACCTGTTCCCCATCTCCTAACCTTGTCATATCTCCTTAAATCTAGTTCCTATCCTCCAAATTTCGCACCAGCCTTCTGGTCAAAGAATACATATATTGCAAAAGAAGTATCCCCAGCAACAGCTCCTGGGAAAGTCCCATTCTGCATTTTTGGTCAAATAAATATATTTTCTCCACCTTTTCCATTGGACAATGTTCTGCCCAGCCCTTTTATTTCAATGTCTTTCATTTTGATGAAAAGCCTATTCGGTGCTATTTTATTAAAACAACTTTTGGAAGCCGGTCAACTGTTCTTCCTTCGTTGACCCCTTCTGTTAATTTATGAGAAAGTCTCACCAAAGTCTAATTGGAATCAGGGAGACGCGGTTTTCCTTTAATGAAGGAGAGCATCTGGAATTTAGCGGATCAGGTAGTATTATTACTTCAGGTATATTGGAGACCAAGGATCCCAAAACCCAATAAAGCATGAGTTTTGTGTCTGGTTTGATGTCTTGCTTTTGAAATATTTGAACCCTCAGAGGCCATTGACCATGCTGGTGCACTGGAGATGATGGTGAATTTTGTAATCAATATCTGTCTTTATTGAAATATGGATTCCAAAGTATGGAAAATAGCTATTTTTCCCGAGTCTCCCAGTGGACCTGTGTTGATAGAGGGTGGTGTCATAGGAGCATGGCTGATCGAGAACCTTTGTGAATGCTAATCACTACCCAAAAATATATTTTCACAAAGCATCATGGATCATTTAAACAAGTAACCTGTTTAAATGACTATCGTCCTGTCGCAGTGACATCAGTCATCATGAAGTGCTTCGAGCGACTAGTCAAAATTCTCATCTGCTCCTCTCTCCCTGACACCTTGGACCCTCTTCAGTTTGCGTATAGACCAAACAGGGCCACGGACGATGCCATCGCCATGGCAACTCACACTGCGCTCACCCACCTGGACAAAGGAGATACATATGTGAGAATACTCTTCATTGACTACAGCTCGGCATTCAACACTATCATTCCCTCAAAACTCGTCCCCAAGCTCCTTGATCTTGGACTGGAGACCTCCTTCTGCGACTGGATATTCAACTTCCTGATGGGCATGCCCCAGGTGGTGAGAATTGGCAGCCAAACCTCTTCCTCACTGATCCTCAACACAGGCGCACCACAGGGCTGCGTGCTCAGTCCTCTCCTGTACTCCCTGTTCACGAACGACTGTACTGCCAAGCACAGCTCCAACATCATCCTAAAGTTTGCTGATGACATGACCATCCTGGGTCTCATCACAGACAAAAATGAGATGGCCTATAGAGAGGAGGTAAGGGCACTAAACAGCTGGTGAGAGGAAAATAACCTCTCAATGTCAGCAAAACTAAAGAGATGATTGTGGACTACAGGAGACAGCAGGGGAGTGGACACCTCCCCATCCACATCGGTGATGCTGAAGTTGAAAGGGTCAGCAACTTCAAGTTCCTCGGTGTGCACATCACTGAGGACCTCTCCTGGACACTGCACACGGACACAATAACTAAGAAAGTCCACCAGTGGCTCTTTTTCCTGAGAAGACTGAGGAAGTTCGGCATGAACGCCAGTGTCCTGACAAACTTCTGCAGTTGCACCATCGAGAGTCTGCTGACGGGCTGCATCACGGTCTGGTACGGGAACTGTTCTGCCCACAGCCGCAAATCACTACAGAGAGTGGTGAAGGCGGCACAGCACATCATTGGCAACTGTCTCCCGGCCATTCAGGACAGTTTCCACTGGCGGTGCCTGCGGAAGGCACACAGCATCATCAAGGACCACAGCCACCCAGCACGCAGACTGTTCTCCTAGTTACCGTCAGGCAGGTGATACAGGAGCATGGCTGCATGTACCACCAGACTTAAGAACAGTTTTTACCATCAGGCTTCTGAACGCATATCATCTGAACTTTCACACCATATATCTGCTCACTAGCTTTTTGTTAGCACGTGTGTTTTTTTGTTGTGTTGATTATCTTATTATTGTCTTTTTTACCTTAACAATGTCATTTTTATCTTATTTTTTCCTTGTTATATTATTGCTGAGGTGACCAGTTGTCTTGACAAACACATTTCATTGTACCGTTGACCCTGTTAACCTACATATGACAAATAAAACTGAAACTTGAACTTGAAACGATGAGGTTGAATGTGTTTAAAACACTTTCTCCATTATCCCTCTGTCTCCCATCACTCATTCTTTTTCATTGTCAAATGTTCAATCACGTCTAACGTTCAGCTAACAGGGAAAACTGATACAGCAACACTTGTTCCTCTATCCACGCGATGTGCCCCTTGTTAAAACACCATATTCATTGGGCAAATCTGTTTTTACAAATACGCAAAGATTGATCACCCCTGATCTTCCGATCCACTCACTGTGGTCCATGCACCTTTCATTAGCTGCACTTTCTCTGCAGCTGTAACACTAAATTGAACACTAGTCTGAAGACAGGTCTCGACCCAAAGTGTCACTCATTCTTTCTCTCCAGAGATGCTACCTGTCCCGCTGAGTTACTCCAGCATTTTGTGTCTATTTTCGGTTTAAACCGGCATCTGCAGTTCCTTCCTACACTAAATTCTCCACTGTGTCCATTTTCTCTTTTGCACTACCTAATTGTATGGTATGATTTGCCTGAATAGCGTGCAATGTTTTCACTGTATCTCAGCATGTGACAATAATACACCAATACCACATTTTCAAGGAATTTAACAAAATCACAGCTGATTGTACAATTTGGTAGATTCCTCACAAACTTGGTTTCAGTTGTTTTTGTCAGTGTTGTCCAGCACAATTTTGCAATCTAAAAGAACAGCTTGTCAAGAGGTAGGATTCCTGACATTGCCTGACTCCTCCCATTGAGTGACATTCTTAGCACCAGATTAATGACTGGGTGTTTCGTGGAAGAAAAATAGCCTCAGCCATGAATAAAACAACATTCCATTTGTCCTTTTCAGTTTTAATGCGTGGACTGAGGGCACCTTCCTGCAGCTTCTGTTGTGGGTAGTTTTAGAGGGAGGAATTATTCTCCGCATTTATTGGAGTGCACTGCCTTCCTTTCCGCCCACACGGATGACATAATTTAAATCTTGTGCTGGCCTGAGCTGGGAGAGAGCCCCTGCCCTCCTCAAACAATCCGAAGCAGGAAATGTTAATCAGGAGGGCGGGGGACTGACTCAGACACTATTGTTTGTTGGGCTGTTTCCCACTCTCCAGCCCTGTCTATAAACCCTCTCGGTCATCTTCAGGACGTTCGGCAGCACCAGACCTGCTGAAGCAGGAGGGGATGGAGCTGGGAGGAGTGCCGGGGAGAGTCTGTCGACAATCTCAGGCCTCTAAGAGGAGCCACTATCCTGAGCCAGGATGGCTTTTTTTTAATGCTCCGTGGCGGACAGAGTTACCATGTAACAACCTATGGGTGCTGTTCAGGGTGACCTTTACCAACAGCCAAAGTACTTCCCTTCCTGAGTGTTGGTGACTGGGAACATCAGGCAGAGAAAGTACATTGTAGAGGAAAATGTGCCCTGCAACAGAAATGCCGAGGAAGAATTTTGCAACTCACAGTGCTGACAAAATCCACTTTTGCCATGGCTCCCTGGGTCAACAAGAGACTGTGGGCAGGAACAAAGTCAGGAAAGGGAGGAGATCTGGGACTGGAGAGAGGAGCGGATGGGGTCGTGAGGAGAATGAGGCAGGGCGTGATCTCGGGGAGAGAGGAAGAGGATTCACCCTGCAGGGAGGGAGAGAGGGAGCTCGCTGATAGGAGAGGGGGACTCACCATAGAGAGAAGAGCGGGCTTACTGGGAGGGGGGGGGGGGCACACTGGTGGGAGAGAAGATACTCACTGGAAGGATGAAGGGGAGTTCACTGGAGGTAGTGAGGGGTTGAGAATACGTGGGGGTTCACAAGTAACTGCAAATGCTGGAGGTAACCAGCTGGTCAGGCAGTTGTTTCGGGTCGGGGCCATTCTTCCGGCTGATGCAGTGGGAGGGGGGGGGGGGGGGGGGGAGAGAGAAAAGGGAGAAAGAGTGAAGCAATGTTTGGCAAGTGATAGGTGGATACAAGTGGGGGGAAGTGATTAGCAGGTGGGTGGAGTAAATAACAAGGAGGTGAAAAGGAGACATAAAGGTGTGTCAGAATTGTGCAGCATTGAAACAGGCCCTTTGATCCATGCTGACCAAGATGCCCCGTCTACACGAATCCCACCTGCCCGCATTTGGCCCATGTCCCTTTAAACCATTCCTATCCAGGGGAAGGTTCCTGGGGAGAGGGTGATTTGAGTGGGAAGAGATGAGCTAAATGGGGAGGATGGAAAGATGTGACTTGTGGTGAGATCACCTTGAAGGTGTCGGAAATGTTAGAGAATGATGTGTTGTATTCAGAGGCTGGTGGGTTGAAAGGTGGAGACTGAGGAAATAGGGAATCTTTGTTCCATCTTGGGGTGGGGGTGTAAGTGCAGAACTATGAGGCACAGAGGAGACACATGTGAGGGCTCTGTCCACAGCAGGAGGGGGAAGCCAAAGCCTCACCTTGGGAACGAAAAGCAGAGACTTTGAGAGTAAGGGATGGCTTCCTTGCAAGAGACAGGGTGGGAGGGGTTGTAGTCAAGACAGCTGTGGGAGTCAGCCAGGGTTTATAGTAGACATGTCAATATTCGGTCCCCTATTCTTTTTTGACGGAAAGATCAAAAAAGGGACTGGATGGCCACGATAAAGATGAGGCATTCCAAGGAATTGGAAGTTATTGAAGTAGTGAAGACCATGCGAGGTGTCTTGGATGTAAATTGGAAGAGACCAGATATAATCAAACTATTTGGAAATGGGTTTGGGGTAGGAGCAGGAAAAATCATTGGATCTGCTTTGTCAGTCTTGCTTGTGGATTTTGGGAAGAAAATTGAAATGGGCAGTGTGGGGTTAGGGAACTTTGAGGTTGTGGAGGGGAAATCAACAGAGACAGTAGATTGGTGATGGTTTGGGAAATGGTGACCTCGTATTCAGTAGTGGGGTCATGGCCCATGCCACAAGTTCTGGATCCACCATGATGCAGGGGTCATCTTTCGTCGCCACCACCACTGGGCATATTACTTTGGGAGTTCTTGCCTCCCAGTGATGGCCCAACATTCCTCCTCTTGGACTCTCCCTGCCGGCCTACTACCATCTCTGGACCTTTTAATTTCCAACTGCAAGCGCAAAACTAACCCTCTTGACTTCCCCACTCCCCTTCCCACTCCAATCTCACGCCCTCTGAACGCACAGCCCTCTGCTCACTCAACAACATTCCCAACATTGTTATTTAACCTGCTGACAAGGGAGGTGCCATTGTAGTCTGACCTCTACCATGCTGAGGCCAGGTGCCAGCTCTCAGACACCTGCTCATTCCTATCCCTTGACCATGACCCCACAGACAAACACCAGGCCATTATCTCCCAGACTCACCTCTGGCGATATCCCTTCCACAGCCTCCAATCTTATCGTTCCCCAGCCCCACTCTACCCTCCACTATTTCTTCCCCAAAACGTACAAACAGGAATGCCGCAGCAGACCCATTGTCTCTACCTGCTCCTGCCTTACTGCAGTCCACATACCTTGATTCCATCATATCTCCCCATGTCCAGTCCCGTCCCATCTACATCCAAGACACTTCACAAGCCCTTCGACTCTTCAATAACTTTTAATTTCTCGACATCCATGGCTTCAGCTTTGCAGTTGCCAAGCTCATGTGGAGTGTCCAGTGGGTGTTCCCCAGTGCCCAGCACTCAATGTATAGTATCCAGTGTGCAGTAGCCACAATATCCAGTGCCCAGTGGCACGTGCCTTTCTCAATCATTCTGCTGTGGACCCTGCAACACTTTACCTGTTTCACAGGCCATCCCTGACAAAGCCCATGGGTAGCCACGACTGTCTGTGGGGTAATGGTGTCAGTGGTTGGTAGTCGGATCAATATCCAGTGCGAGGAATGGGACCAGGGGCAGGAAGTGGGGGCCAGAGTTCAGGGTCAGGGAATGGGATTAGGAGTGGGGAATGGTGTTAGTGTTCGGGGTCAGGGAATAGGGTCCAGGTTCAGGGAATGGGATTAGGATTGGGGATGGGGTCAGTGTTCGGGGTCAGGGAATAGGGTCAGAGGCAGGGAATAGGGTCCAGGTTTAGGGTCAGGGAAAGGGACTAGGAGTGGGGATGGGCTCAGAGTTCGGGGAATAGGGTCAGGGCCAGGGAATGGGGCAGGATGCGGTGATGGGATTAGGAACATGGAATCGGGCCAGGATCAAGAGCAGGGAATTGGGGGTAGAGTAACCGGATTGGTATGAGGGAACAGGGAGAGCGATCAGGCGCCTGGACTTAGACTGGCCCAGCGGCGGAACTCGCACATCCTGTTGTGAAGGCTGGATCGCGGCCGCCCAGTCCGGAGCAGAGCGTGTGTGTGTCCGCATCGCCGCGGCCGCTCGACCGGCAGAGAGGCGAGTGTTCAGTGAGCGGTGACCCGGAGCCGCGGCTCCCAGCTGGAGTGGAGGTGGCACTGGAGTCCGGGAGAAGTGAGCGCGGCAACGGCGAGTCGTCCTGGCAGCTCAGCCCTGGGAGCGGCAGCTCAGCCCTGGGAGCGGGCGGAGAGATCTCAGCATGGAGTCAGGTCAGTGTGGGCAGAGAGACTGGACAGATCTGAAGACCCGATCAGCGGGCCAGGGACCCGGGACCAGCAAAGTGGACTCAGGGTCGCAAACCCCAACAGTCTCAGATGACAGTAATCACTTCACGCCAGAGTCTCTTTCTCTCTCTCTCTCTCTGATCCTTACCCCCACCCCAAATCTTTCCACACACCCTCCCCCCACTTCGACACCCACCCCCACCCTCTTCCATCCCTTGTCCTGCCCTCTCCGCCAGCCGCCCAGTGTTGTTCATCCGCGCAGGAAAGTGCATTCAGGACTAAGTCGGGTGGGAGCGGCCGGCGGTGTTAAACATAGAAACATAGAAACATAGAAATTAGGTGCAGGAGTAGGCCATTCGGCCCTTCGAGCCTGCACCGCCATTCAATATGATCATGGCTGATCATCCAACTCAGTATCCCGTACCTGCCTTCTCTCCATACCCTCTGATCCCCTTAGCCACAAGGGCCACATCTAACTCCCTCTTAAATATAGCCAATGAACTGGCCTCGACTACCCTCTGTGGCAGAGAGTTCCAGAGATTCACCACTCTCTGTGTGAAAAAAGTTCTTCTCATCTCGGTTTTAAAGGATTTCCCCCTTATCCTTAAGCAGTGACCCCTTGTCCTGGACTTCCCCAACATCGGGAGCAATCTTCCTGCATCTAGCCTGTCCAACCCCTTAAGAATTTTATAAGTTTCTATAAGATCCCCTCTCAATCGCCTAAATTCTAGAGAGTATAAACCAAGTCTATCCAGTCTTTCTTCATAAGACAGTCCTGACATCCCAGTAATCAGTCTGGTGAACCTTCTCTGCACTCCCTCTATGGCAATAATGTCCTTCCTCAGATTTGGAGACCAAAACTGTACGCAATACTCCAGATGTGGTCTCACCAAGACCCTGTACAACTGCAGTAGAACCTCCCTGCTCCTATACTCAAATCCTTTTGCTATGAAAGCTAACATACCTTAAAGAGGCACCTCAAGGCAGCACCACCACACACACCAGTGGGGAATGTGGATGTGGGAGGAGAAGCCCCGATACATTGAACAGTACAGCACTGCAACAGGCCCTTCAGCCCACAGTGTCCACTGATGTCTTAAACTAATATATACCTCCAGATGATCCATATCCCTCCATTCCCTGCATATCCATGTTCCCCATCCAAGAGCCTAATAAATGCTACTCGACCAACGCCTGGCCAGACGTTCCAGGCACTTAGCACCCTCCGTGTAAAATACTTGCCCCGTACAAATGTTTAATTTACCCCCTCTGATCTTAAAGTTACCTCTCTCGTCTTTGTCTTTTCGACCCTGAGAATAAGGGTCTGACTGTCTATCCTTTCTGAGCCTCACATAGTTTTATACACTTTTGTCAGGTCTCCCTACAGCTTCCGAGGTGCCAGTGGAAAATGATCCACATTTGTCCATCCTCTCATTATGGCTAATACCCACTATTCCAGGCAGCAGTCTGGTGAAACACTTATGCACCCGCCCCCAAACCCTACCCATCTCTCCTGTAATGGGGTGACCAGAACTGAACACAATACTCCAAATTAAGCCGAACCAAACAGCAGCATGACGTGGAGGAGGAGGATGCCCTCAGTGAATCAAAGAGTGGATAAAATGTCCTCCCTTCAGGAGCAAAACTTCTCACTAATGCCTTTAGTGAGAACCCAACCATGGTCCAGCAGGCGTTGTGACTGTCTGATGGGACACGGGACTGTCTGGTGGGACACGGGACTGTCTGGTGGGACATGGTGGTGGGAGATGGGAGTGTCTGGTGGGACACGGTGGTGGGAGATGGGAGTGTCTGATGGGAGATGGGACTGTGACGGGAGATGAGAGAGTCTGGTGGATGAAGAGACTGCGTGGCTAGTGTTGAGAATGTCTGGCTGGTGTTGAGACTGGAAGGAGTGAAAATTGGGTGAATGTTGCGCAAATTATAGATGAGTTTGGGTTAGGCAAAAGGGGTGATGCAAAAGAAATGAAGAAACAAGTTCAAGGTGAGGGCTGGGGACAACTTGCAGAAGTCTAGCTTTATTGGTGAGGGTTAGGAGGGAACGGAGAGGAGAGGGAGAGGAAGCTGGTCACAGCTGGCAGACCTTTTGAGGAGGAAGTCCAGAAACTACTCTAACATGTGGAGTGGGGTAAGAGGCAGCAGTGTAATATCAGTTGAGAAGCTGGGTCTTATCTTTACGTTGCAGCTTGAACAGATGTTGATGGCCTGTGTTTCAAAATGTTACCCAGACCTTATTCTGAAGCCTAAAGCTGGTCTGAACTATGACTAGTCACATCTGCGTGCCTTGGATAAAGTTGGCCACACCAGGGAATTCAGACTGAGGAACAGAGAAGGTTTCAGGGGACAAAGTAGACAGGTACATGGATAGGACAGGTTTGGAGGGACATGGACCAAAGATGGGCAGGTAGGACTAGTGTAGCTGGGACATGTTGGCAGGTTTGGGCTAGTTGGGCTGAAGGGCCTGTTTCCACACAGTATCACTCTTTGACTCTATGACTCTAAATGAGATTCAAAGTAATTGTTTTGCCAATAATATGGGTTTGTAGCGTGAAACTTGTAGCGCAGACCAACAGTGTTGTCCAATTGACCTCTGTCCATATGGACCAGCTCCATCTACCATCATTAGGACCATAACCTTTTACTCCTTGCCTATTTGATTATCTGCCCAAATGTTTCTTAAATGCACTAATTGTATCTGATTCCATTGCTTCTTCTGGCAATGTGTTCCAGATATTAACTATTCTCTTTAAAAAAAAACGTATCCTTTAGATCCCCTTTAAATTTCCATTCTCTCCTCCTGAACCTATGCCCATTTGTTTTTGATACTCCTACCATGGAAAAAAGAGTCTGCCGTCCTACGCCTCTCATATTTTATACACCTCTATCAGTTCATTCCTCATCCTCTGGCACTCCAGGGAAAGCAAGGCCAGCCCATCCAATCTTACCCTATAACTTAAGTCCTGCAATGCAGGCAATGTTGTGGTGAATATCCTCTGCATATTTCCAGCGCAAACACACCCATCCTACAATGCGGTGACTAGAACAAGACATTGGTGAGAAGATAGACGCAAAATGCTGGAGTAACTCAGCGGGACAGGCAGCATCCCTGGAGAGGAGGAATGGGACTCATTCCTTTTTTCCAGAGATGCTGCCTGTCCCACTGAGTTACTCCAACATTTTGTGTCCAGCTTTGGTGTAAACGAGCAGATGCAGTTCCTTCCTACACAACACATTGGTGAGGCCACATTTAAAGTATTATGTTCAGTTTTGGTCACCCTGTTTTAGGAAAGATATTGTCAAGCTGGAAGGGTGCAGAGTAGATTTACGAGGGTGATGCCAGGACTCACTAAGGCTAGCACCTTATTCTTTGGAGCACAGGAGGTAGAGGTGTGATCTTCTGGATATGTATAAGATCTTGAGAGGAATAGATAGGATAATTGCACAGAGTCTTTTATCCAGAGTATGGGAATCAAGAAACATAGGGCATAGGTTTAAAGTGAGGGGGGGAAAAGGATGGTATGTATATGGAATGAGCTGCCAGAGGGGGTAGTTGCGGCAGGTACTATCAGAATGTTTAAAATATATTTGGACAGGTACATGGATAGGATAGGTTTAGAGGGTGGGATGGGGCGTATTGGTCGGTTGGGCCAAAAGTCCTTGTTTCCATGCTATATGAGTCTATGACAGAATTGCACACAATACTCTAAGGTACAGCTTAACCAGTGTTTTGTAAAGTTGCAACGTAACTTAGGGCGTCACTGTGGCTCAGCGGTAAAGTTGCTGTCTTACAGAGCCGGAGACCTGGGTTCCATCCTGTCTATAGTTGCTGTCTTTACAGAGTTTGAACGTTTTCCCCGCGATTGTGTGGCTTTTCTCCGGGTGCTCTGGTTTCCTCCCTCATTCCAAAGACGTACAAGTTTGTAGGTTAATTGGCTTCTGCAAAAATTGTAAATTGTCCCGAGTGTGTAGGATAGTGCTAGTGTATGGGGATCACTGGTTGGCTTGGACTCCTTGGGCCAAAGGGCCTGTTTACATGCTGTATCTCTAAACTAATTTCCCCAACTCCTTCATTCCATCACAATGATGAAGACAAGTATGCCAATGATAGACACAAAGCTCTGGAGTAACTCAAAAGGGAGATCTCCTGATTGGCAAATATGTTCACTCCCCTTCTTATTCCCAAACAGACCTTTCTGTCCTGGGCCTCTTCCACAGCCAGAGTGAGGCCAAATGCAAATTGGAGGAACAGCAACTCATATTTTGCTTGGGCAGTTTACAACCCAGCGGTATGAACATTGATTTCCCTAAATTCAAATAATCCTTGCATTCCCCATAGTCGTGCTACTAGTTCCACTGTTCCCATCCTTGTATGCCTTTGTTTTGTTTAGTTTAGATTAGTTTAGAGATACAGCATGGAAACAGGCCCTTGGACCCACCGAGTCTGCACTGACCAGCGATCCCCACACACTAGGGACAATTTACATTTATACCAAGCCAATTAACCTAGTGTGTGGGAGGAAACTGTAGATCTCTGTGGAAACCCATGCAAATCACGGGGAGAATGTACAAACTCCGTACAGACAAGCACCCGTAGTCAGGATTGAACCCGGGTCTCTGGCGCTGGATGGCAGCAACTCTACCATTGTGCCACCGTGCCACCCCTATTCTCTCTTATCACCTCTTCCCAACAATGGGCCACGTGGGGTCCACCCTTCCTTTTCACAAGTTGTCAGCCCTGCTTTGTTCTAGCCTTTCCTAGACTTCCCTCCCCTCTACCTTTAGTCTGAAGAGGGCCCCGACTCGAAACATCACCCATTCTTTTTGCCCAGGGATGCTGCCTGTTACGTGAGTTACTCCAGCACGTTGTGTCTATTTTCGGTATATACCAGCATCGGCAGTTCCTTTCTACACAAGACAAGCATGCCATCTGCCTCCTTCATCACCCTATCTACCTATGTTGCATCTTTCAGGGAATTATGAACTTGAATCCAAGGTCCTCTGTTCATCAACATTCCTGCATGCCCCCTTTATTTAATGTATATTTCTTACAGTGGCGAGACCAAGCTTAGACTCGGTGACCGTTTCACTGAACACTTGCGCTTGTTCCGCCAAGGCTTATTGGATCTTCCGGTCGCTAACCATTTAAATTCCCCATTCCATTCGCACACTGACTTTCTGTCCTGGGCTTCCTCCATTGCCAGAGTGAGGCCACACGCAAACTGGAGGAATGGAACCTCATATTCCGCTTGGGTAGCTTACAACCCAACGGTATGAACATTGAATTCTCAGATTTTAGGTAATTTCTAAAATTAGGTAATTTTCTCCCCTATACAATCAGTCTGAAGAAGGGTCTTGACCCGAAATGTCACCTATCCATGTTCTCCAGAGATGCTGCCTGCTGTTACTCCAGCACTTTGTATCCTTTTGTGTATTAACCAGCATCTGCAGTTCTTTGTTTCTGTCTCTTACTTTGTTTGACTTGCCAATATACATCACTCGCACTTGTTGGGTTTAAATGCCATCTGCCAAAGCTCCATCAAACTTTCCATCTGATCTAAATGCTGCTGTAGCCTCAGCTAACATTCCCCACTATCCAAAACACCAGCAATTTTCATGTCACCTACTAATTATACCTTTTACATTCACATCCAAGTCGTTGGCGTAGATCATGAACAACAATAGTCTCAGCACCGATATCCTGAGATACATCACTGCTCACAGACTTGTGATCAGAGCAGCGTCCCTCCACCACCACCCTCAGCCTCTGCCACTGGTGTGGGAATTTGTGACATGGATTGTGACAGAGATCTCTTGATACCCTGTTCTGTCTACCTACTCTTCCAATCCCCTCTCCCAATCCTTGAGTAAAGTCTTCTGTTGTCCATCCCAACCTCAAACACCTCCTGTTGTGATCTGCCTCCTTTTATGAAGTGTGTTTGCTCATTAACACACTTCATTGCTTGTGTTACCACCAGGAGGAATTCCAGGAGAGATCACAATCTGCTTTTGTCTCTCATGTCGCTGGGTTCCGGACCGGAATGCTGTTAAACCCATACAGAATAATGCCTAATTTCTGACTTTCTTCTTCTAGAATTTAAAAAACCTCCCTTGGCACCAAAACCCAGGCTTCAGAATTTGCAACCCCTGCCGGCTGTTCCAAAGCCATCTCCACTGGTTTTCCAATCTGCTCCTAAGGGCATGAAGCCGCCGATTGCTCCCAAACCCAACCTGTGCAACGAAATGCCAGAGGCACCACTGACTTCACGGAAGGGAACTTTCAGCAGGTACTCAAACGACAGTGTTTCAGTAACCAACCAGTTCCTGGTTCTGCAAGTTGAGGACTTCACCTCTGCTGCTGTGGATCAGACAGTAGGTGAAGCAGCCGATGTACAAGTAGACTTGTCCTTGGAGAGTCGTACTCTGGAAAGAGAGACTGCACAATGCCAGGAGAATGGGGCTCCAATGGGGGATGAATATATGGACCTAATGGATTCTCGAGGTGACGCAACAGCAGAGGACAGGGTTTTACCGAGTGCAGAGACTTTTGGCTTGAGCAGTGGAACACCCAAAGCGGACTCGCTAACTTTCAAACAGCAGGTGATTGTTCGAGATGCACTTTGCCACGAGCAAGGTGATGGCCTGAGCTGGAATGATGAGCTTCCAAATGACGGCAGCGGAGAAAACAGGGACAGTACAGAAGAGGGCTTTGTCCAGGATCCCACCGAAACTGCACACATGTGGAGCCCTGAAGGAGGCAGTGAACACATTCAATTGTTAACCCGTCCAGCGCATGCCCGTACGGATGTGCAACTAAGTGAGCAGGGGGATGGGCAGGGGTGTGAGCAGGGGGATGGGCAGGGGGATGGGCGGGGGGATGGGCAATTAGATGAGCAGGGGGATGGGCGGGGGGATGGGCAATTAGATGAGCAGGGGGATGAGCAGGGGTGTGAGCAGGGTCATGACCAGGGGGATGGGCAGGGGTGTAAGCAGGGGGATGGGCAGGGGTGTGAGCAATTAGATGGGCAGGGGGATGGGCAGGGGTGTGAGCAATTAGATGAGCAGGGGGATGGGCAGGGGGATGGGCAGGGGTGTGAGCAATTAGATGAGCAGGAGGGTGTGCAGGGGGATGGGCAGGGGTGTGAGCAGGGGGATGGGCAGGGGGATGGGCAGGGGGATGGGCAGGGGTGTGAGCAATTAGATGAGCAGGGGGATGGGCAGGGGGATGGGCAGGGGTGTGAGCAGGGGGATGGGCAGGGGGATGAGCAGGGGTGTGAGCAGGGGGATGGGCAGGGGTGTGAGCAATTAGATGGGCAGGGGGATGGGCAGGGGGATGGGCAGGGGTGTGAGCAATTAGATGAGCAGGGGGATGGGCAGGGGGATGGGCAATTAGATGAGCAGGGGGATGGGCAGGGGTTTGGGCAGGGGGATGGGCAGGGGGAGGGAGCAGATGGGGAGGTGGAAGGAGTAGGGCAGGTGGAAGGGGAAGGTGGGCAAAGGGAAGGGATGGAAGGGCAGGGGGAGGGAGCAGACAGACTCCAAGATTGGCATGGAGCAGACTGCTCCATAGACGAGCAGGAGGAGGAAGAAGACAGACCTCCAGACAGACTGGCGGAGGCAACAGACGGACAGGATGAGGGAACTAATGGGCAAGAGATGACAGACAGCCCTGCAGAGGTGCAGGATGAGTGGGAAGACCAGCAGGAGAAGGAGGCAGCCGGGCATGAAGAAGCAACAAACTGCCCTGAAGGCGAACATGGAGATGGGGCAGGTGAGCAGGAGCAGGGCACAGATGAGCAGGGGCAAGGGACAGACAGACAGGAGAAGGCGGACAGCCCTACAGACAAAACCAATGGGCTTGTACTTGAAACTTTGTCACCACAGGTCACTACATCTGTGAGATCAGATGTCCATGAGGTGGGGGAATGTGGGCTGGAAAGGGAAGAGCAGGGGCTGGAGGAGGGAGGAGAGGGGCTGGAGGGGGAAGGGGGCATCTTTGAAGGGAGAGGAGAAGGGATAGAGGGGGGAGGGCTGGAGGAGACAGGAGATGGGTTAGAAGGGATAGGACAGGGGCTGGTGGACGGAGATGGGCAGGACAGGGAACGGCAGGGGCTAAAAGGGGGAGCGGAGGTTGTGGAGGGGAGAGAGGAAAGCCTGGAGTGGGGTGTTGTGGGGCTTGAGCGGGGAGGAGAGGGGAAGGAGGGGAACGAACATGGGGTGGAAGGGGGTGTAGATTGCCTAGAGAGGGGAAGGGAGATGGATAGTGTAGAGGGTGAAGGGGAGGGGATAGAGGGGGAAGGGGACGGGCTGGAGGAGGGTGGAGATATCCTTGAGGGGACTGGAGATGGGCTGGAGGGGGGAGCAGATGAGATGGAGGGGGGAGGAGTTGTCCTCAATGGGGGAGTAGAACATCTGCAGGGGGGAGAGGATGTTCTCACGGGGGGAGCGGACAAGATGCAGGGGGGAGATGATGGGCTGGAGAGGGAAGGAGATGAGCTTGAGGGGGGAGAAATGATGGAAGGGGGAGGCGATGTCCTTGAAGGGGGAGAGGATGAGGTGGAGGGAGGAGGGGATGAGTTGGGGGGAGGGGATGAGTTGGAAGGGGGAGGGGATGAGGTGCAGGGGGGAGGGGGTGAATTGGAGGGGGGAGGGGATGAGTTGGAGGGGGGAGGGGATGAGTTGGAGGGGGAAGAGGCTGACCTCGAGAGAGGAGGAGATGAGGTGGAGGGAGGAGGGGATGAGTTGGAGGGGGGAGGGGATGAGTTGGAGGGGGGTGAGGTGGAGGGGGGAGGGGATGAGTTGGAGGGGGGGTGAGGTGGAGGGGGGAGGGATGAGTTGGAGGTGGTGAGGTGGAGGGGGAGGAGATGAGTTGGAGGGGGTGAAGGGGTGGTGTGTTGGATGGACGGAGGGGGTGTGTTGGCTGGAGGAGGGATTGCGTTGGAGGGGGGGAGGGGGTGTGGTTGGATGGAGGAGGGATGAGTTGGAGGGGGGACGGGGGCGAGTTGGACGGGGGAGGAGATGAGGTGGACGGGGGAGAGGATGAGTTGGAGGGGGGGAGGGGATGAGTTGGAGGGGGAGGGGGATGAGTTGGAGGGGGGAGGGGATGAGTTGGAGGGGGGAGGGGATGAGTTGGAGGGGGGAGAGGATGAGTTGGAGGGGGGGAGGGGATGAGTTGGAGGGGGGAGGGGATGAGTTGGAGGGGGGAGGGGATGAGGTGGAGGGGGGAGGGGATGAGGTGGAGGGGGGAGGGGATGAGTTGGAGGGGGGAGGGGATGAGTTGGAGGGGGGAGGGGATGAGTTGGAGGGGGGAGGGGATGAGGTGGAGGGGGGAGGGGATGAGTTGGAGGGGGGAGGGGATGAGGTGGAGGGGGGAGGGGATGAGTTGGAGGGGGGAGGGGATGAGTTGGAGGGGGGAGGGGATGTCCATGAGGTAGGAGCAGACAAGCTGGACGGGATGTGGACAACCCGGGACCATCAAGGGTGATAGCCGACGAGGGGAGGTTCATACTTGGTGCAGAGGGGACTCCATCTGCCGAGGCCAGTGAGGCTGAGGAGGTGTTGGTGGGAGTGGATGAGAAAGGGGTGGAAGTGTGGACATCAGGGTGCGCTGGGGAAAGGCAGGGAGCCCCCAACACGGCCCTGACGGAGGAGTGTTCCGCCGCAGCCAGCTGTGTGATGGGGGTTCCCGTACAGGTACAGGGGGGTGGCCCCACAGGCGGGGGGCTGGGAGCTCGGCACAGGGGAACGTGGCGCTGAAGCCAGACCCAGATAAAGCCGGGACTGTGGAATGGAGAAAAGCCAGGAGCAGGACACAGTCCCTGAGCGCCCAGGTGCCCGAGACAGTCCCTGAGGAGACCGATCCCGCACCCGGAGAGGACTACAGCCCGGTGCAAGTGCACGACTCACAGGATAACACTGGCGTGTTTGCTGCCAACGAGAAGTACTATGTGTTCTATCCTCGCTCCTACTCCGTGGCGGGCAGGGAGCTTCCTGTTTGTGCTCACAGGGAAACTGCAGGGTCACTTCTAGAGGAGAGCCGAATGAACAGGAAGGAAGACAACCCGTCTCTACCGAGCGTTGCTGCGACTAACCAGAGCCATGTCCCGTGTCCAGGAGCCTCCACCCCCAGCTCAGTGCTGGACATACCCGCTCCTTTTCAACTGGCCAGTATCACCAAGAAACCCATCACCAAAAGTTCCCCCTCGCTTCTGCTTGAATCGGATTCTCCCGACAAACACTTAAAACAGAACGCAAAGAAAAAGTCGTCTTTCAAGCGCTTCCTCCCAATTAAACTGTCCCTCAAGAAGAAAGTGGACAACCGGATCACAGTTGAGGTGAACGTGTGCAGGGTTGGCCCTTGCCCGGTCCCGGAGGCAGTCAGAGCCCTGGATTTTGACAGGAGGAGTTTGGGCAACTCGCCGCGGTTAAAAACTCGCTCGGGAAAGATGCGCAAATCGGATTCTGCGTCCACTTTTTTTTACAAGGACAGCAGAGCCAAGGGGATGCCAAAGCATTTCAGCAGGAGCGTGTCCAGAGTTGAATCGTTTGAGGACAGGTCCCGGCACTCATATTCATCACTTCCTCTGACCAAACCCAGGTCCATTTCCTTTCCCAACACAGACTCCGCTGATTACGAGAACATTCCAGCTGTGAGCTCAGACTATGAAAATATACAAATCCCTCCCAGCAGAATGGTTCATTCGGGGCCCGTGGCCGAATTCTTTGAAGATCCCGGTAGGCATTTCTCATCGGCCTGCGAAAATGATGGTTATGTGGACATGAGCTGCTTTACTCCATTGGAGAGCAGGCTGAGGATAGACCAGGAACTGGCGAGGTAAGTGTTGCTCTCTAATACACAGCAAGTACACTAAAGTCCATTCTCCATATCCGTGCTCCCCGGAGCAAGGGCGCTTCCATAGCAATAACTGTTGTTTAAGAAGGAACTGCAGATGCTGGAAAATCGAAGGTACACAAAAATGCTGGAGAAACTCAGCGGGTGCAGCAGCATCTATGGAGCGAAGGAACTAGGCTATTTGCCTATTTGCCTATTTCCTTCGCTCCATAGATGCTGCTGCACCCGCTGAGTTTTTCCAGCATTTTTGTGTACCTTCCATCGCAATAACTGTTGTGTCCGGGGAATTGTGTTAGTGCACTTTAGTCTATTTTCAATTGCACTGAGATACAGTGATAAACGTTGTTTGGTGTGCTATCCTGGCAAAGCATACTATTCAGGAGTACATCAAATATGAATATCACCAAATCCAGAATATAGTGTTATAGCTACAGAGAAAGTGCGACTAGAAAAGTGCAAAGGGCACAACGAGGTAGGTTGGGCACCTCGGTACACAGGGATTGTGTCTTATGCCCCTGTCCCACTTAGGAAACCTGAAATGAAACCTCTGGAGACTTTGCGCCCCACCCAAGGTTTCCGTGTGGTTCCCGGAGGTTCCCGGAGGTTTTTGTCCGTCTCCCTACCTGCTTCCACTACCTGCAACCACCTGCAACCTCCGGGAACCGCACGGAAACCTTGCGTGGGGCGCAACGTCTCCAGATGTTTCCGTTCAGGTTTCCTAAGTGGGACAGGGGCATTAATGTGCTAATTCAACCCTAGCACATCAGAGGTCTGTTCAACAACAATGGGGGAGAAGCAATTCTTGAATCTGGGGGTACTCACTTTTAAACATTTGTATCTTCTGGCCGTGACAGAGGGGAGAAGAGGGGATGACCAGGGTGAATATGGTCCTTAATTATGTTTGACTACTTTCCCCAGCTTGAAGTATAGATGGAGTCGAGGGGGAGAGAGGCTGGTTTGTGTGTTGGACTGGGTTGTATCCTCTGCTGTCGCCATACAAAGCTGTGATGCATCGGGATAGGCTGCTTCCTATGTTGGATTGATAGAAATCGGTATGTCATTGGAGACTTGCCAAATATGCTTGGTCTTTTGAGGAAGTGGAGGCTTTCTTGGCTGGAATGTTGGCATTGTTGGACCAGGACAAGTTATTGGCGAAATTGAGCCCCAGGAATTTGAAGTTCTTATCTCTCTCCACGTTTGGACCGCTGATGCTGACTGGTGGGTGTACACCACACTATATCCTGAAGCTGATGACAAAGGAGAGGTTGTTGTCTTGACACCAGGTTATCAAGTTCTCTATCTCCTTCCTGTACCCTGCCTCTTCATTGAATGAGATCTGGCCCACCACAGTGGTGTCATCTGCAAACTTATAAATCAAGTTGGAGCAGAGAATTTAGATAATTGCTGTTTTAGAGAATTTAGTCTCCCGGTCATTAGTGAATTGGGACTATGATAAGGTGCTGAGAATGCAGATATGGGGCACCAGCACTGAGCATTATCACAGAGGATATTTTATCGCCTGTTGTGGATGGGTTTGGGCCAGGGTGTGGGTGGAGGTGTGGGGTGCAGTGGATAGATTTGGGGAGTGGAGGTTGGCTGTGGTTGTAGTGGGTGGGTGTGGAGGTTTGGTGTGGGTGTAGATGTGGGGGGTGGGGATGGATTCGGGGGTGAGTAGTGAGGGCGTTTGGAGTGGGAGGGTTGAGTGTGTTCTGGGTGTTGGTTGGGTGTGAGCAGATTGGAGGGTTGGTGTGTGGGACAGAAGTGGTGAGGTTGGTGTGGATGTGCACAGGGGTATGGGTGTGGCAGGAGGTGGTTAGTATGAGGGTTGGGTGTGGAGGTTATGCGTGTGGGGATAGGTGTAGGCTGTGGTACGGGTGTGTGGGATGATGTGGTGAAGTTAGTGGGTGTGTGTGTGTGTGGGTGTGTGTGCAGATATAAGGGGGTTGGTGTGGGATGTTGAAGTGGTGAGGTTGGTATGTGTGTGGGCAGTGGTGTGGGGGTGGGTATAGGTGGGTACTTGAATGTGGATGCTGGGTATGTGATTTGGTAGGGGTTGGGTGTGGGCTGTGGTGTGGGTGTAGACCTGACGTGGTTGGATGGGATGGAGGGCCAATGTGGCAGGATTGATGTGAGTGGTGGAGTTAGGGTGGTTGCTGTGGGGGATCGGTGTAAGTGGTCAGTGTGGGGTTGGTGTGGTGGCGGGGGCTGGATATGGGGAGTGTGTGGATAGGTGTGGGGGCTAGATGTGGGCTGCTGGTTTGGGCGGTCGGTGTGGGTTTACGTGGGTCTGGCCATGGGTGTAGGTAGGTAGGCAGGCATGGGATGGCTTGTGTGAGGGATTAGTGTGGTGGGACAGGTGCGTGTGGAGCATGGGTGTGAAGTTGCAGCATAGTTATGTGTGTGCATGGGTATTTATGATTGGCTATGAGTGTGTGCATGCGTCTGCATGCGTGTTGGTACACGTTTGAGAGTATGTGCAAGTCTGGGTCGGTATGCATGTATGTGGGCAAACTCTAGCCATGCGTGCAAGCATTTGTGTGGGTGTGTGTATCCATCTCGGGGGGGAGACTGGTATATAGGGTGTGCAGTGGTTTCTATGTAGAGAGGGGATGTGTGTGGGGCGAGAGTGGGGAGCGTTGAGAAAGGGAGTGGAGAGAGTGGGGAATGTGTATGGAGAACGTAGAGTAGGGGTTGGGAGAGTGGGGTCGGGGTTGGGAAGAGGGATTGGGGGTGCAGTGAGCGGGGTGTGGGACAGAAAGAGTGGGTGTAGAGTGGCTACATCCTCAGACTCCAAGCACCAATTTCCTTCTTAATCCTTGAGCAGTCCTCCCTTATCCCTGCCCCCCCCCCCCCCCCCTCCCCTCTTCTTTATAGTATAGGTATAAAAAGCCTTGGGATTTTTTTAAATCTAACTCACCAAAACCATTTTGTGGCCCCTTTTAGTCCTTCTAATCGGCTGTTTTAATATTTCCTCCTTTCTTAATTTTCCTTAAAGGCCCTATCTGATTCCATCCTTTTAAACCTAGCATGCGATTCCTCCTTCCTTTTGACCGTCTGTCACCTCTTTGGCCATCCAAGTTTCCCGTACTTTGCCATCCTCATCCCTCCTCCTCATTAGAATATGCCACTGAACCTCAATCAACCAGTCTTTAAACATCTCCCACATGTCAGATTTAGACTTGACCGATAACAATTGCTCCCAGTGTACCCTCCCGAGCTCCTGCCCAAAAAAGTTGCCGTTTACTTTACTCCAACTTGGTACTTTCACGCAAGGTCCAGCCTTCTCCCTATTCAAAACAATCTTAAAACTTATAGACGTACGATCACAATGCCCAAAATTCTCTTCCACTTAAACCTGGCCTGGCTCATTTCCCAACACCAGGCCTAGTATGTTCCCTTCTCGTGTCGCACTATCCACATACTGTTTCAAGAAATCCTCTTGGATATCCTCACAAAGTTTGAGCCGTACAAGCCTTTGGCACTGAGCAAGTCCAAGTCAATATTGGGGAATATTAGTCACCCACCTAGACAATCATGGAGCTTTGGTGCCTTTTGGTAATCTGTCTACTTATCAGTTCCTCTATCTCCCGCTTGCTATTGGGGGGTGGGGGGGGGGGGGGGGTGGCTATAGTACAATCCCATTAAAGTGCTTGCACCTTTCTATTTTCTAAGCTCTATCCATTTTGCCTCAGAGGATGAACCCTCTCATATTT